>NW_015150504.1:1793881-1812952 GCF_000732505.1 Cyprinodon variegatus
TATATATATATAGTATTGTTTTCCTTAATTTCCCTGTTGTGGGACAATAAGGGTTATTTTTACAATTATTATTATTTTTTATTAATTGTGGTGTAGGATGGAGGTGATCAGCCTGTTGCCTTCGGATCATCTGCATTGTTATCTCTGGTATCTCTCAGCTTCCTCCTGACAATGCTCCAGTCATTCATGGGGTTCAGGTCAGTCTTGTGTTCAACACAGCAAACTGGCACCCTGGTCTTGAAATAAGCTTTTTGCTACCTTTGGCAGCAACAAAATCCTGCTGGAAACTAAAATCAGCCGCACTTCTATTTTTTTTTTTCAGCAGACGTTTTTGCTGACTGTAAAAACTTTACACAGAACTCCAGGAAACATGGATTACCGGTATGTACCTCCCCACTCTTCCTCCAGATTCATCAACCATTATTTCCATATGAAACTTTCAGTCAATTTTCTCCATCCTCTCCATTTTCATCTGATGTGCCCAAATACAGCATTTTGTGGGAAGCTTCATTCATTATTTCTTTTTGTAGCTCTTCCCTCATGTGGGGACTTTTAGTTATTGTCTTTTGGACAAAGTAGGTCATACAATAAAATTTAAGGATGAAACATATCTAATTTATTGGTTGTATATAAATGCATTGCAATAATCATATTTTGGGAATATAACCCCCTTATATAACATATTTAGTGGTTTGTTTTAACAGGGCCATTAGTTATTTATCATATTCTAGTCGTAAAGTATTGTATTATATGTGGCTTTTCTTTAAGTATTTACACTCACTAGCTTTGTGGATTATTGTGAGGGTTTTTTGTTTGTTTTTGAAACCAGTCAGAAAAAGATGATTAAGACCACAACAAAATAGTGCTGGGAGGTTTTAATGTAGCTCCATTAAAGGTGTTCTGTCATGATTTATAAGAAAATGGGAAGTACTTTTGTTAGATCACATGAAAGAAATGTAAAGTTAGCTATTACAAATCAAAATAGATTGTAGATCTATACTGCATTATTGTGGGGGACCAGGGACAACAAGGACCAAAATAAATGTTCAAAGTAGAAATAATAAAATTTAAATATTCCAAAAATATAAAAAAAAAAGATTTTATGTAAGAATAAATCAAAAAATAAATAACAAATTTGGGCCCAATTTAACTTAGGTCAACTGAACTAACTCAACACAAACAAAACTGACCTGGAAACGAAGAACAAAAGGCTGCTTAAATAGGGATGAAATAACCCAAGTTTACCACGAGGGATGCACGACATAAACAAAGAACCAATAAATACAAAATTAATTAAAGCATTCTATTAAAAAAATAAAACAAAACTAACTTTTACTTAGCGAAAACAATAGTAAGAGAGTATTTAAGTGACAAAATTAACCAATTAAAAACAACTTGAAAGAAGTCTCCAGGTCAGTCTTTCAAAAAACAAATGGTATGCTCCAGGTTTCCTTCTCCTGCTGGTTTGTATCTGCAGCACCTCAAACAAAAATAAAAAAAACAAGTGTAAATAAAGCATTAAGACAGACATTAACTAAAGTATACACCTATTAGGAAATACCTGTCAAAATGTATATTGTAATTGAATGATGAACGCTTTTAAAGACTCCTGTCGCTTCCAATATGCAGTGATTCCATCTTACCGCTAGGAGGAGACAGTCGCTAATATGGCTACCGGAAGTGGAAGCTTTTGACGTAGCTTCTGAGTTTGTTTACATACAGCAGGTAAACTCCTCTCTCTTCAACCAGGAGGTCCTACTCTCCTCAGCTAGGCCACAGCATGAATGACGATACCGGTGTGGATCTGAGCTTTGGCTTGGAGGATGTTCCTGTTTTATGTAAATCTCTGACATCGCCGGCGTTTAAGGTAGCAACAATTAACAATCAGAAATTTATTTGAAATTAGCATTAGTAGTTTTATACATTTTATATTAGACACTATCATGTCGTTCTCCAAAGTGCCAAAACTAACAGTGTTAAAGCTCCTGTTTTGTTTTTATATGAAGTCCTAAAACATTAGCTTGGGGTTTGAATACAGTAGAATCCAGGGCTGCCAACTTTTCACCAAACCTTGGGGTGAGATTTTGAAATAGTTTGGACAGGAAATCCTGTGAGGATTAGATGAGGATAGGTGTAGCTAAAGGTTGGAGATTTCCAGAGGATTTAACTGAAACAAAGCGGCAAAATGTGGAATATTTATAGCACAATAAATTATACTGAGTTACATTAAGTGGACTGTGGTTATGTGAAAAATTTTTCTCGCATTATAGATTATTTTCTACATTCTGGTGATTTTTAGAGAATCGAAGTAAAGCAGAAAGGGCCCCACTAAAACACTTGCATCTTACATATACTTTAAACTAAGAATTTCACAACTTTGCTCGTTAATTATTCTCTGCAGTTCAAGTAAATTAAACTATTGGGTTGCTGGCACTGATACAGGAACCAGTGCAATCGAAACCTATGCAAACTACACTGTGTATAAATATTTGGTAAAAAAAAAAAAAAAAAGCTCAATTCATTATGTTATTAGTTACAATCAATCTTACAATTGACAAAACAGCTAAACAATTCAGGCCTTCTAGGAGGCTGTAGATTTTATAAAAAAAAAAACAAATCACCATGACAGGAGACAGCACTACTCTGGATGTCTCATTTGGAAGGTGTGATGGAAATAAAGTTTCTAAACATATTAAATCTACCAAAATAAGGATAAATGAGTAACATAAGTATTAAGAAAAGAAGAACATCCCTGTGGTTTCTCCTCTATGAATCCTGGATAACTGAGTTGTTCTGCGGATCCTCTCTAGATGTGGTTGGTCTTTTCTTTGGTGGCTGATCTTTTGAAAAATAAAATCCAATGGTTCTTTATCTTTTTTTGTTGTTGTTGTTGTTGTTGTTGTTAACTTTCTTTAAAATTAAAATATTTGTGTTTTTTTAATTAGTATTAAATTAGACTGATAATTATTTAACCTGTGAGCAAAACAGCACTAAAGTTGTATTAAGAACACGGACTGGATTTTCATCAATATGGTATTTTTATACATAAATAAGTCAAATGGAGTTAAGTTTTAATAACCGTCATTATTTAGTGTGAGAAATTGAGAATATGGAGTGAGAGTGTGTGAAGACACGAAGATGGGTGAGTCTCACTCCCAATGGGTAAGAGATGACAGCCCTGTATTATCTGAGTTCTGTGTTATTTTATTTTATTTTAAGTTAACAATGAAGGTATCTTTAATCTCGTGGGTGTTCAGACCTATTGTATCCCAAAGACATAACTGCTCAGAAGGATCATTTAACTGTAATTCATTGATTTACCGCCAGGTGTCAGTAAATCATCACTGCAAATATAGCCACTTTGCAGCTTGTATAGACAAATAATTGGCTGTTTTTCTAAATTTTCTTTGATGCACAGTTTGTTATACTTAAAAAAAAAAATCAATAACCTCAACAATCTTTCAGCATAGAAAAAAATCCTCCATCTTCCATTTTGTATCTCTGTCCTGATGGTGATTTGAAAATAACACCCAACTAACATAGTGGATGTGTAGGGATTTAATGTAATAACCCTAGCTTTTTAAATGATCTAATATTATAAATGTCACTAAGACCATCAGGAGGGATCTTTTTGGTGTTACTGCTTTCTTCAAGAATGTCCTGCAAACGATCCTTATTCCTGAATAAAGTGACATTTGCCAACCGATAAAGGACAACGTAAGAATGGAGGCCATAAAACATGATAAGAAGACTTCTGGTAAAGCAAGACTGGCATTAGTAGTGCAGAGGAAAAAGTGCATTCACTTATGTGCTTATTTTGTGCGTTAGTGTCTCTGCCTTGTGGCCAAAGCTCAATTTATTATCAGTAGGCACTTCCACATATTTCTGATGTGGCTTCAGCTCAACGCTTTGGCTTTTGGTCACTGCTGGAGTAATCGAGGAGTCAATATACATTAATTTAGCCTGATCCACATTTGTATTTAAAAAGGAAGCAAGGCACCATTTGTAAAATGTTGAAATATTAGGTACTAGGCCATGGTCCTTATCTTCACAGTTTAAAAGTGAAAGAATAATTGGCAAAGCTGATAACATATCAGCCATTTTAATGTCTCAGTTTTTCATTTGTCAAGAAACAAATAAAACTGAGTTGAGCAACCTTGAGGAAAAGCAGCTGATGAAGAGAGGGTTCCAAATGAAACACTTTTACTCTGAGCTGTTAAAAAAATCAATCAATCAGGAGATAAACCAACAGTCAATATCATTACAGTTTTCAATTAAAGAACCTAAATATGAGGTTTGAAGCATTAAAGGTAAAGAAAATGAGCAAAACGTCATCTGACCAGACGCAGTACCCTCCAGATGTTTGTGTCTCTGTTGCATCATCTCCTCCCCCTACAACCAAAAAGGAAAGGGAGACGTCTCTCTTGCTCTTTATTAATTTCCCAAATAATTTCATAACTAAAGAGTCACTGGTTTCAATTCCTTTAATGACTCCTTCTACAGACAAGGAACACTATGCTGAAGCAGGGATAGGGTTTTAAAAGGTCTGATGGTAAATTATATACAGCTTTATTTCCCGTCGCCTAAATGCACAAATGCATCCTCAGGAGCTGCCTGGAAAAGTGTGTCAAACATAACAACTATTCTGCTCTGTTTCTGCCTATCTCTTCATCAGCAACATATCTGAGCTTAAAACCTGTCTGACTTGTTTGCAGAAGTTTTTGCTTTCCTTGTTATTTTTAACAGGCTATTTTGCAACAACAAACCTTTATACATCTCATGTAAAAGACACCAACATGCACTTTAGGGAAAGTGTCTGGATGTAATGTGGGGACAAGTATAAAAAAAAACTCTAACAGTATCAATATTTTTGCAAGGTGCTATAATGTGTCATATACAGTATATATATGATTCAATTTTTGATGCAACTTTTATTTTTTTTCTTGTCTTATTTAGTACTCCTCAGATAACATTCAGGGACCAGGATGCTCCATTGACCCGGCTGAAGTAACCCTTCCAGGATGCTACTGTCACTCCCCTTCCTGCCACGCTGAGAGCTGCTGCTGCCTCCAGACATACGGTCAGGCCTACGAGAGCAATGGCAGGCTGCTGCACCTCAACAGAACTGATTCCGGTTACTCTTCCCCGGTCTTTGAATGCAACGCCCTCTGTACCTGCGGCGACTCCTGCTCTAATCGTGTGGTGCAGAGGGGGCTTCAACTCAGGCTGGAGGTCTTCCACACCGAGAGCAAAGGTTGGGGAGTTAGAACATTGGAGGAAATCCCACGCGGGACATTTGTGTGCGAGTACGCGGGGGAGGTGATCGGTTTGGCGGAGGCCAAACGGAGACAGCTCAACCAGAGAGCTGATGAGAACAATTACATCATCGCCGTCAGGGAGCACGCAGGAACGGACTCAATTGCTGAGACATTTGTGGACCCCGCTCTGGTGGGAAACGTGGGCCGCTTTCTTAACCACTCCTGTGCACCAAACCTGTTCATGCTGCCGGTGCGTGTTCACTCTGTGATCCCACGGCTGGCGCTGTTCGCAGCACGGGACATTAATGCCCAGGAGGAACTGACGTTTGACTACTCGGGAAGATTCGGCACCCAACATTCTTCAGAGGGACTCTCCACAGACGGACTTCAGAGGAAACTGTGCTACTGTGGTACCATGAACTGCACACGCCTCCTTCCGCTCGATTTATCTATTCTCAGCTGAAATCAGCTTGTCTTTAATGTAACTGTGAAACTCATAATGGACCAAGGGATGTGTTGGTGCTTTATGAGTTCCCCTGAACCCTCGGTCAGTTCAACGGCTCATTAAGATGAGACTGTGGAACACATCGGCAGTTTCATGAGCAGAATGAGTTGGATGAGTCATGACTGTGCACGTCATTGTTTCCTGTTTGGTTCCCTGCGCATCTCCTGATTTTCCCCCCCTGTCTTAATGCTGCCTCCCACTCACTGTCAAAAGATGCAGTAGATTACAAGAATTAAAAGACTTAATTTATCTATGGGAGCAAACTTGTCGTTTCATTGGAAGAACTCTTTTCACCTGTTGTGGGCTTGTTATGCTCCTGTTCAGACTTGTAGCGTCGAAGCTGTCGTTTTCTTTTCTTTTTTTTTTACACCACAACGACTGATGTTTTGAGGGTTTTCTATATATAGGACTGCAAAAGAAAACTCTAAAAAAAAAAAAACAATAATTCCTAATTTTATTAATAGCAAGTTAAAGCATCATTTGTTAGACATAACTTTCCTTTTTTTTTTTCTCCCATCTGCTTCTTATGGTGCTCATACCTCACGAGAGGTGGGACCGTTTTAAAAGGACCAGGGGGTATAAGTTTATATAGAAACTGCCTTTATTCCCCTGGTGGAGGAGGGGCGAAGATGTCCTACTTCAGTGTTAACGTGAGCATTCTGAAATCAGGACCATCTCATCGCGATCTGCCCCATTTCTAGTCTAGATCTGCTTTCATTTTATTAATATAGACATTTGGGTTAATGAGGATGGAGACCATGTTTCATCCTGAAATGGGACCAGTGCTGCAGTCACATTGGGTGGGTGTTTAGAACAAAGTGAAGACATTGAAAACCTGTCCAACAGAGCGAGGTAGCCAGGAGACTGGATTCTGTGTCAGCCAGCAGCGAAACAATAGTCGTTTTGACCTATAGTATTCTCCCTCTTATTTATTTTTATTTTTTTACTTTTTCTAGTAACTTTAAATGTAAAAAAAAATTACTAAACAAGACTACAGTGGTATAAAAATATATATTTGCCTCCTTTTAGATTTCTTCTGTTTTTGCTTCTTAGTCACACTCAAATATTTTAGGCTATCAAAGCTTTTAGTGGCAAAGTGAAACAATCAAAGTTATTTTCTGTACTTTTACTAGCTGCACCCAGATTACTGAGCCCTGACCTTAAAAATCTGTTAAAAAATTGTACCTGTCTGACAGCATAAAGTAGGCCCAATATTTCTATCATGCACTGTTGAATATATGATATACATGAAAAAATGACAAAAAATAAAAAGTCAAGGACATCCATCAATCTTAAGAGGATTCACAAAAGTAATTTCTTAAGCTTTGCAAACGCAGGTAACAAAAATGAGAACAGCTCTCCACAAATTGAGCTGCTAGGGCAAAGTGCTGAACCTCACAGTCCCAATGCACCAAAGATGCTCCAAGAGGGCCTCAGTAACACATCCAGGAGGATGGCAAACTATCCAGAGATAAAGCACTGCATGCTTCACTTGCCTCAGTCAAGCTCAGTTCTCAGGATTTAAACATTAACAAAATATATTGGACAATATCTTCACCTGAGACAGAGTTTCAGAGTGAAAGGGGAAGAAAAATATCAGTACACTTTTGGAAACATATGTCTGGAAGGTGTAATTCCTGTTAAATATGGCATGAAAACAGCTCAGCATTTCAGAAAAGGAGCATCAGGACATGAAATATGGTAGAGGTAATGTGACGGCATGGAGCTGCTGCATTGTTTCAAGACCTAAAAACTTGTAATGAAATTATAAATTCTATGATTAACCAGCAAACCTTTAAGGAAATTGTCCAACAATCAGATAAGTTAAGCTCAACCTACTCTGTGGTTATGTGGGCGGAACAATAATGTAAAACACAGTCCACCTTGGCACTAAAGGGTAAAACTAAACTAAATAAAGGCTATGGGGTCAAATTGATTGACATGCTGTGATATTCCCACCAAGATGCCCTTCATCCTAAAAAAAACATCCAATATGGCTGAATTAAAACAATTCTATAAAGCAGAGAGGAGCAGAATTCTTCCTCAGGCCTGTAAAAGAAAGGGTGAAACGCTTCTTGCCAGTTGTTGTAGAACATTGAACAATTCAGTGTGACAAAAAAAAAGTAAATACAGAACTAAAACTGTCAAACACCGCAGCCAAATCATTATTAAGTGACATGCTGTTCGGGGGGGGGGTGCAACAGAAAGGGAATTTAAATAATTAGAAATATTTAACATTTATGTAGGGAATACTAGTTTCGTGCTGTGGTCTTGTAGGAAAATGGGGTAAGAAAACAGGATAAAACTGACACTAAAAGATAGGAATATATGCAAGAAGAAGATTATCATCTCCCAACCGTAATGTGAATAAATTATTGGATGATTCTGATTGCAGATTTTTTATTTTATATTTTATATATATATGTGACAAAGAACATTTTTAAAAACAACTTTATGAAGCAAAACACAGTAAATAAGGGTCAGTATCTGGCCTTGGGATAAATTTAATTTATGTCAGCTGTCGGTGTTAGATGAACATTTTCATTTTTTTTTTTTTATCCATGATTCACGTCATTTTTTTAGTCAGATGTCCCTGGAATCCCCATGACAACCGGCGGTGTGTACAGGAGGTGATATGGAGAGCAACTGGCTGTTCAGGAGGAGCATGAAGGCCGATCTCAGATCTGTCAAGGAGGATAGCTGCAAACGAGCAGCTCCTCTCCAGCACTGTCACCTAGCAACCAGTGACATGAGGTGAACTTCCCTACAAAACTACCTCCGTATCCCCTAAATCTACACACGGAAAATGGATCACATGCTGGAGCGTGTTAGATCGTGCTCTGATTGGATTTTAAGAGGCAGAACTGGTCTGGCCTGTGCTTAATATCCCAACTTGTGTTTATTATTGAAAACAAGTTGGGATATTAAGGATTCCTTCTTACACAACAGCTCAGGCCTAGACAGATTAGAAAGACTTCCTGTCTTGCCAGACCAGGTCTTGCTACTGATTCTTAATTGAATTTAGGTCTGTTTTAATTGGACAATTCTGAAATACTCCGGCTCTGCTTCCCTGTTCATAGAGAAAAGCGTCCCCTCAGCTCAGGGGGTATTGCTTCTACTGAACGAAATTTCTGTCAGTTTTAGCCTCACATAACCGGAATTCCTTCTTTAAGATCTTGGCATGTTTTTCGTACATGCAGAAACCTGCAAACAGCAATTTTAATTATATTCTGCTTGCCGCTCATCTACCGAGGTTAGATTTATCAAGGAGATCTAGGCTGCTTCTCTGATTGGTGCTCTCCTTGCCCTCCTTATCAGTGTAGCTGGATGGCCATGTCTTGGTAGCTTTGCAGTTGAGTAATTGTTTTTATTTTCATTTTCAGATGATAGTTTGGGGAGAGATCTTTAAAAGCTCTGTTTTGTTGTACAGTTCACCCAGCTTTAACCTTCTGCACAACTTTAGATTGGGAATTCCTTGCTGTAGATTTCCTACTGATATTCTCCACCAAATCTGCGAGGGTTGGATTTTAGGTGGCATTACATGATGCAGAGGTGAACTTTATTTATCAATTAATTAGCTTTTTAAGTACGTTTGTATTTAATATCAAGAGGTGAAATGTAGGAATTGCAGCATATAAAAAATATTAATGATGCAGCAGATTATATCCTCTGAAAACAAAGGCTTAAAGATCAATCAATATAGGAGAAAAATTAAACTTAACCAATATTTCCTTTCAAATGTAGTTAAAAGGAAAAGATGACAGGATGCAGCCTGATTAGTAGAGTCGTATGCATCAGATTGATTAAAGGCCATGACTATTTTGGGGTGAGTGACCAGCAGAGAAATTACTACTGGCAGTCAATTTGTTCAAAAGTGGAGCACGTCTCTGATGAGGGAGCAGATGTCCTTCCCTTCAATCCTGCAGCCAAATAAAAAAAGAAAGCTTATTTTCTAGGCCTCAGCTAGCAAAAGCATTTTAAAAGTTCTGCAGTAAAAAATGTCCTCTTCCTTTGATGATGTTTGTTGGTGTAGGTGGATGGCGTTTTACAGTATTTCTGTGTATATGGTTCTGATATGTACACATAGACATATTTGTCAACAGTAAACAGTCCATGAAACTTGGCTGAGTTTTTTCCTTCAAAGAGGTAAGCAGCATGTTTCAGTTCACTTCCCTGGAAATAATATAGTGTAAAAACGGGTTTCTCACATCGACTCCTCCCATCACAGCTGTTAAGTTAAATTTGGCCCAGGACACCTGCACTGGGCTCAGCAGGAAGTCATGGAGTGCAGGAAGCACCCGCCTCCTCAGGCGGCTCTTCACACTGATCACATCTTCCACATGTGAGCACTGGTGTGAAAAAGTGGGTTCCCCCTTCAGGATTTCTTGTTTCTGCATTTTACACATTTCAGACCTCCCAAAAAAGATTTTTTGATCTGACAAAAATAACCTGAGTGAATTTGGATTTAAAAGGATTTCATATATTAAAGAAAAAAAAACTAGCTGGCCCTTTGAGAAATCTATCTCTCCTCAACACTAATAAATGGTGTGCCGCCCTTAGGGAAGTCGCTGAGTGGAGAAATTAAGCTTCACAGGGTTACTTCAATTCAGACACAAAGTGGTTTCCTATCATTGGCTGAGGGGTGCAAAAGTGCTGCAGATAAATATGCAGTAAATACAAAAACATCAGTCTACCACTAAAAAAAAAAAAACATACAAAGGAATAAAGTTGCAAGTAACAAAACCATCTGCAAGGTAAGGTACAAACAACCTCTGCACAGCAGAAGTGATCCAGAGCACCAGGGGGAGACGACCATTCCCTCATGTGGTATCAGACCCGTTGTAAAGACTTAAAGAAAGTATTTTATACCATATATATAGTTTCCTTTGGGCAACCATCATATTTATGATTTTCCTAAGGTAGAAATAAAACAAAAAAAGGCAAAATAAACCAAATTCATTTTCAGCTACCAAATTACTGACCTGAACATCGAACAAAAAAAGTGCTAGTTTAGCTGATGGAAAAAGCATGTCGGACATGAGATGTTTCCCTTTTTGGGTCAGTCATGCACTGATTTTACGTTTAACACTTTAAATGGTTTGGCACCAATTTATTAAATGAAAACGATTGGGCCAAGTAGCCCCAACAGACCTGAGATCATCCTGCCAGATGCTCTCAGTGCGGCAAAGCTCAAAACTGAAGCAAAGAGGCATCAGCCCTTAACAGTGACTGCACCTGGGAAAAACTTGCTTCTTAATATTCATATTGCAGGTTCACAATTTAAAACACTGTTGTCACTGTTATAAATATAATATGCTTTACGTGTCAATGAGCTAAGTATAAAAATTAACTGTTGTACCTGAAGAAATAGACAGCTTCAAGTAATAATGCACCTTACTGCATCTAGTGAAAGTGAACCTGAGAGTCCTTCCAACCTGCTGATCCTTTTAGATTATCTGCTGTTAAAGCAGCTTATAGAACATGTTGCAGTCCAGGTTAAACAGGTGACTCAAGGCCATCACTTCCTCAGACAATCCCTCCTCCATAAGATCAGCTTCAACAAAGACATCAGCCAAGGAGCAACAGCATTAAAAAAAATCTCTTGCACGTCTGTCTGCATGGATCAGACACCATTCCCCCCTATCCAGACATACGGTCCCTCTTGGCATGATCTGTCACACTGATTATGCTGTAACCACGGGGACATGGTGAAGTGATTCTCTCTTCTGTGGTCATGCTCATGGGGAGGAAACAAGCTAAATCTGTCAATTTCTGTAAACATCTGTGCCAGGAAATGATGGGAAGATATATTCACTCACAGTAATCATGTCCAAGGTAGTATCATCCATCTCAAACACTTGCACTACTGTCAGATCAAGCATTATTTTTCAAAGTTTGGTGATAAAAATCTGACGGCCTAATTAGAATATCTCTGCAGCTGCTCTAATCAGACTATTTCCACTGGGAATATGCAGGCCATTAAACCAGCATAATTGTCTTTTATTTTTAGAGAAGTACATCATGCTACCTCATGCTAGATTGTCTGACACATTGAAGGTAAAGTCAGGATGAAAATGTTCTGATTCTGAATGTAAACAAAACCAGAGTGACAAATGTAGGTTTTCAGGAAAAAACAGGAACAAGCCAAATGCTAGCACTATCAGGAGAAAAGAAGTGGAGTGGTGGAGTATTTTAGGAAATCCGTAGAACCTTAGAAAATTATTTTACAAAGAATAATTTTTCCATAAAATGAAGAATATTATATTATTATATTATATTATTATAGATCATGCTTGAGATCCTGTTCAGATCAGTTGAACTAAAGTATAGTATCTTCAGTCAGAGGCTTTTCCAGAACCACTGTAAGACAGACTGCTACAGGAGATCCTTCCGGCCAACATCCATCAGCATCTACAACAACTTGTTAAAGAAACCCTGTAAGAGTTACGACATATGGTTTCCATTTGGAATCAATAAAGTATTTTGAATTGAACAGAATTTAGTCCTGATGTCAAATTTTCAATAATACAGTATAGTGGTGACAAAATCTGCTCATCAGGCCCTGTGTAACTTTTATTTGGTCACTGTGTTGTTTTAAGAGTCATGTGCGATTTTTTTCAATCGTTGCATGCAGCAACTGCTCACATTGTACGACAAAACCCTGCAGTGTGAGTTCACAGCTCACGATTTATGTTCGGCCCGACGCTATGATGTGATCGACCTGATCACGCTGTACGACTAAAAACCAATGTCGGACTCAGCTCTGCAGTGAGATGGAGCTACTTTGACTCGTCAATCCGGAAGCCAAACAAATAGAAGGGAAATATTAAGCTCACTAGAGTGAAATGCGCTGCCTTGGTGATTTGTGCAATTCGGTGGTGAAAGCCCTACAAAGAAAAGGCGACAACGTATGTCGACAAAGACATGGCTGAGCAAACGTGGCTACTATGGTCTGTCAATTTTACAGACAGAACTGCATTTCAGTCATCACTCCCCCGCCATGCTTTTGGGTTCTGGCTATAGGCTTAGACTTATGGAGGACATAGGGACCCCTATTACATCATTTTGCTTCCTTATATCTCTATTCTTCCACTCTGCAGAATATGTTTTTTTAATCTCCAACATTATGGTCTCTCTGCCTTTTCTCATAGTAGCTTCGCCTAATCTCTTCCTGTTTGGCTGTGACTCCACCCTGGAGAGAAATATCAGCTGTGTCACTGCCATCAACACCTTTGTTTATAGATGTTGGAGAATGGCCTGTTTTTTCAGTGTAGTCCTGTTTCTCTGACTGTGGCTGGCTGGATGTGCTCTCTTCATCCTCTGACATGGGAGCTGGCTCGGAGATCGTCTGCCTGGCTGTGTGTTTCCTGGACGGAGCCGCTTTTTACAGTTGCTGTATCTCTGCTTCTGTCTCCTTGAACCCCAGTCGGCCTCAGCAGATGGCCGCTCACACTCAGCCTGGTTCTGCTGGAAGTTTTTCCTCTCCACTGTCGCTACAAGCAGGCTTGGTGTGAGGGATTGCATTTGAGTCAATGAATCGATGCAATCAACTGGTTTTCCTTAGATAGAAAACTTTGAATCAATTTGACTGTATGATCTGGTGAACAGGTCCACCCCTTAGTAATGAGGAGTCGTTGAGGTAATTGTTGGCCTGCAAAACCCGATACTGGCCCATGCCTCTGAAAAGGGAGTCGTCAAGGTCATTGTTGGCCTGGCTGACTAGGCGAGATGTTTTGGTCCCCTGCATGGCGATGAGGATTGAGATGATAGCGGGAAGTAATCAGCTCTATGGCTGCATTGTAGGTTTTTGAGAGCTGAAACCTGAGTCCACTCCCAGCTGTTTAAGGTCAATTTGACATAAATGTCTTCCATCATACTTTCTTTGCTCACTGGAACATTCAGAAGCTTAAGACTCCTTCTGCAACAAATGCCATCATTAAGATTGCAAAGGTCTTGAGAACGCACTTTACTTTTACCCATGAGACATCTTTTTATAGGCCATCATTTGGGACTGAACCAGCTGTTATTAATTTGCACTGACAAAGGGCACGATTGCTTTCTAATTACTAAGAAATTTCGGCTGGTGTCTTGGCTTTTCATGCCTTTTTGCACCTTTCTTCACATGTTTAATGCCTAAGGTGTGTGGATTGCATTGATTGTTACAGACATCTAATCAAAATATCATGTCAATAGCACCTTACCGACAAAAATGGTGGCAATACGTATTGCACCTGCTGTATATGTATGCCTATCTACCCATCAGCTTTAACCAGCCACCCTGGCATGATGCCGCCAGCACTGTGTTTTTCCACAGGAATGTTGTAGAGTATTGTGCAGTGTGAGTGTTCCACTACATGTGGGACATATAACTTGTGCTAAACTTGAAATAAATAATGATTTTTTTTCCTGATTTGCTTCAAGCAATGTCTTTCTTCTTGCCGATCTTTCAAAAAAGGCCAGAATCGAGGAGTGCCTAGGGTGTTGTTCCAGATGTATGTTTTTTTTTTTCAGAGAACTACCTCCATGTCTCTACTGGAGCAAGCCCAGGCCTGTTTAGAGATTTTTAACTCATCAAAAGTGAAACGAAGTTGCAAGTGATTTATACTCATGAAAAACTTCTCTACACTGAAAACTATCTATGCCTCGAACAAAAAAAAAAAAAGTAAATCTACTATTTTGCCCACACATACAGTAGCAGCAAAGGGAAGGGCATTGGTTTGCTAACTCTAAACCAAGCAGAAGAATGACTCGGTCTGTTCTCCTACACAGATGGTTACAGCATTCTGTCATCCCACTGCCTCTGGAATGTGAGCATACAGATGTGGTGTTGTTTAACAAAAGCAGTTCAGTTTTTACAACCAATAAGACACACCACTGGTACCTCCTACTGTATTTTTGCTCATGCTTATGACCCCTTGCAGTATATAGGAAATCAATCTGTTTTCACACTCATCTCCTCCTTATAAGAGGCACTGCATCACTTGTGCTCACGCTTTATGTGAGAAAACAGCTGAGGATGAGCATTCTGGGTAACTGAGGACTGTTGGAGTAAAACGCTGATCAAAACACCCTGAAAATAAAAACTACTAAGTGTTCCCGAAACCGAAAAAATTCCAATTTCACATCTAAACTGTTGCTTTTAATAAAAACAGCAGCATTTATGTCCAGTTTTAATCCTCTTATTCTCTGTGGTAGCCCATCGTCTGAGCGGTGTATCCATGACAACTGAGCACTATATGATCTGTGTTCAGCCACACTTAGTGTCAGTTTTTAGTCTAAGTCTGAAAATAAAAGGAAATACATGATATCATAATATAAAATCTCATATTTAGACTGGCAGGTGTTTATATTCTGAGACAAAGCATCCGTCGTGCAGCTTTCTTTCAGCAAACAAGAGCATGATCATCTGCTCTCACTGTGATTTAGATATCCTTACTGATGCATCCATTAATCCATTTGCTTTTTCTTTTTCTGACCCAGAGGAGGGGTCTGGAGTCTGTCTTAGATGTCTACCCCCCAGAAGCAACATTTACACTGGATAGGCTATCAACCCTATCACAGGGCAAGGTAAGGCACATTCACAATGCAGGTCCATTCCAGGAAATGATCCAGGGATCAGTAAAAATTAGAAATTTAAAACTTTTGTTAGCCCCATTTAATTTGACATGGATTTTTTTCACCAAGCCCAATTATGTCATGAAGTTGCAAAATATTGTTTCTGGGGCAACATTGCTCCATTATCCTTATCAAGAAGAAAAAATAAAAAAGCACACAGAAGAAAGTCCACATTAAAAAGGATTGGTCAGAACTAAACCCAACACAGGCCTTTGACAGTGCTGGGGTTTCTGTTTGTAAAACACTTTTTTTAGTTTTTTCATGACTTACTTTGTTTTTTTTCTCTCCTTTCTACTCACTTCGGCTTTTTTACGTCCTCTTTTCCTTCCTTTGGTACACCGAACAGGCATGCGTTCATAATGCAAGCGAATGACTCTGGGGTTCAGTTAAACTGAACCAAAACTGGCAACGGTAACCAGGCCAGGGTTAGGTTTTCAGGTTAGTTTAAGGGTTTGTGATGGTGGCACACTGGTGTGATAGGCTCCAGACAACAGACCCTAACACGGCATAAATCAGCTTAGCACAATCGTCACATAACAATAACCAACAAATCCAACAAGTTTTTTTACAACATGACCCAGAACAAGCAATGATTTTAAAATACATACTGGGATTTGATCCATATGCTGTAGTCTTCTGAGACATCCGCATTAACTTCTGGACTTCCATGCTACTCTGACAGATGTTCCTGTCCCTGCTAACATTAAGCATCCCCGCTGCATATTGCTGCCACCAGTATGTTTCACAGTAGGAATTGTGTGTTCAGGATGATATGCAGTGTTTCTCTTTTTAAACTTTTTTCCACACACGGCTTTGAGCGTTTTATTATCTGTCCCATTTTAGTCTCATCTGACAAGAGCACTTTCTTCCGCATGTGTGCTGGGTCTTGTGGAGAAATTTAAAGGATACCTACTTTGTCTCCTTTCCAAGATGGCTTTTCTCTTTCCATTCTTTTATAAAAGTAAAATTTGTATAGTGGAAGACCTGTAGTCGCCATGATGGCAGATTTTCCCTCCTGAACGATGGATCTCCGCCGGTCCTCCACTGATACCATGGGCCCATTTTCTGTTTCTCTGCTTGTTCCTCCTCTTGCCTGGACTGTCATTAAAGAACTTTGGAGTACTGCAAATCATTAAAGGATAACCCCAAAAGCTGAGGTTTGACCAGAAAGTTTCTGGAGGAGTGTCTGACAAAAACCAAAAGAAATATATATATATTTATTTTGACACTGGCTCACTCTGGTCGTTTGTTTTATTGATGCACCAGGATAATCCAGTTTTTTGGTTGTTTTGAATTGGGACACTCTGCAACAACATGATAATCAGTTATTAACATCTCAAACAGTATGCATAGTGAAATAGCACATGTGGAATTCAGAAATAGGACACCTCCTTTTATGATAATGATTGCTTATCATTTCTCAATTACCCAATTCCTACCATCTCTCTGGATCCTGCAGCTAAGAAACCAGATTAAGAGCTAATTAGTGGGTTTGATGAAAGCAACTGGACCCATTTGAGGGAGGAAAGTGCTTCTTTCTTTCCATGTGCGGCTCAGTTTTTTTTGTTCATATTGTAATGATGATTTATAAAGCTTTCATTCTATTATTCAGTTTTTATGTCTACATATTTGTAAATATACAATCTTAATGTGCTTAGTGTGAATAGATCAATGCATAAATTTGTATTTTCCTGTTTCTGAGTTACTGAGTACTGTCTTCTGTGATTTAACAGCAAATAAATGTCTTTATAGCCCTAAAATATATCATTTTATTTATTGATTTATTCTGAGGGCAAGAAAATGTACCTGATTCAGAAATGCATTAATGTGACTGCCTGTGGCTGAGTCAGTGTTTCTGACAGGAATGCTCCTCGTGCAATTGTTGTCTTCATCTTGTGTTCTTTCACGCGCACAGCTTGAGTCGCCATTTGTGAGACAGTGTGCTTCTGGTTCTGACATTACATACATGACACATCCCTCCATCTATACTTAGGAGGTGTTTGTGACAGATACATACAGTGCCACCAATGTTTGCCACCATAGCTGGTAAAAACTTACAAAAACAAAAATGCATATGCTATTTCAACAGCATGAACCCAACCTCAAAACCTTTAAAAAAAGCCAAACCTTTCATTTTTAGGACATTTGATGGAACACTGAAACACAGAGGTAAAAAATATTAACCATGCAGGCACTCACTCATACATAAGGGTACATTAGAGCCAGAAGTGAACCATCTATATTTTTGCGCATAAAGAACTCACAGGTGTACAAAGCAAAGATGTGAGCTGAATGTGAAAAGAGGCCTGGCTGGGTTTTGAACCCATGACCTTCTTGTTGCAAGGGAAAAATGCAAGAAAAAAATATGCAAAAGCATTCAGGTTTGTTGCTATTTTATTAAGTCAACATAAAAATGTGTTGGCTTCGCATAGTTGTGCCACAATCCGTATAAATAATGGCCATTGTTCTGCCAATGTCAACTAAAACTTTAGACTGGAATTTTGTTCTGCAATCAGATGGGAAAGATACTTTTTTGGTAATAAATTACTTCCAGCTTGGATGTGAAACAGAGGATGAGTATGTGAAAAAGCACCCCACTGGGCATGTTAAGTATGGTGAAGGATCTGCAATAATGTGGGCTTGCAAAACCATTGAATTATTGCTATAGTGGGTGGCCTTCAGATCCATTTCAAATATCAGAATGTTCTCTGTTACAATCTGGTGGACTCTGCTAGTAAACTAAAAAAAAAAGGTCATCACTGAGTGTTTCTGGAGAGCAGTATACAAAATATGACCACATCACAACCGAAATCCTTCATCAAACAAAATCTCCCTTCTTGCAGTGACCATGTAAATCTAAAGATCTAAATATCGAAGAAAACCAGTGGAATTACCTGAGAATAAAAGAGAACCTAGGAATCTGGACACCCTTACATTAACTCAGGGGTCCTGATTGCGCACTGAGGATTGTACAATTCAATATGACTAGCTGGATGTGCTCTCTTCATCCTCTGACATGGGAGTTGGCTCAGAGCTCGTCTGCCTGGCTGTGTGTTTCCTGGACGGAGCCGCCTTTTACAGTTGCTTTTTATATCTCTGCTTCTCTCTCCTTGAACCCGAGTCGGCTTCGGCAGATGGCTGCTCAAACTGAGTCTGGTTTTGCTGGAGGTTTCTTCCGGTTAAAAGGGAGTTTTTCCTCTCCACTGTCGCTACAAGCATGCTTAGTGTGAGGGATTGCCTTCGAGTCAATGAGTCAATGCAATCAACTGTTTTTTTCTTAAATAGAAAACTGGTGAACTGTAAAGTGCCTTGAGATGACATGTGTTGTGAATTGGCGCTATATAAATAAACTGAATTGAATATTGTGAAACGTGTTCATCACAGCTAGTCACCCATTTTCATTTTTTATTTCTATTCTAAGACTAATTTAATTTGTTGTAAATTTGCAGTGGGGGATCCATCCAAACCCTGTTGTCCCACAAAAATAAATAACAAAATAAACAAACTCTTCCAATACTCTTTTAATGTATCTTCATTTTTCCCCTTTATCATTGTTTGTGTAGTATTTTTTTGTTTGGGCAATGAGTCTGTAATCTATTATAGACTCATTATCTATCTATCTATCTATCTATCTATCTATCTATCTATCTATCTATCTATCTATCTATCTATCTATCTATCTATCTATCTATC
>NW_015150504.1:1813093-1819655 GCF_000732505.1 Cyprinodon variegatus
ATATATATATATATATATATATATATATATATATATATATATATATTGGTTTAAACAAACAAGCAAACAAACAGGTTTTAGATAGAATAGGTGGAATTGTAAGAATAATATAGACGAGTAAAAAAAAAAAAAAAAACACAACATAAATGTCTATTTCCTAAATATAATAAGTTTTGTTTTGGACCAAAGTGACATGTAATGAACTACACTACCCAGAATGCGCTGTGGAATATAAATAGTAACTGGATAGGCGTTCCCGTGGTGACATGTGGAGGAGGTAAGAAGAGGATTGTTGCCGAGGACTCATTGAGCTGTCAGAGATAACGCCGCTCAGCGACTCTTACCTACCTGGACTTTCACTGCCATGGACTAAACCCGCTGTGGAAATGATCCCGTGCTGACCCACTTCCTCTCGCCTTTCTTCCTCCCGCTCTACCGCCTTCTCTCATTCCTGCCAGGTATAAACTCCTTCTCCGTATGTAGTTTTTCCAGCTCGCGCGCTGTTCATGATATTTTGTTTTTTCCCACAGAGATGACAGCATCCCTCTTGAGGAAGTAGCCCACGCGCTCATTTGTTTCTGCCGCTGGCTGCAGCTCGTGCGCTGAAACGATACTTAAATTAGCCGAGAGAAGATTAAACTCTGTGTATTTGCTATTTATCTGCACGCTCCAGTTCTAGTTTAAAGGCGTTTAAATGAACACGTGTTTACATCCCTCTGTAGGTAGAGAAAAACAAACAAACAACTAAGTTTGTATGTGTGATGTTCAATGGGTCGTCAGGATCTATGTAAATATAACCTCTAGCTAGCTCCACACATGAAGTTTAGATTACCGTTTGCTGCATTTATTTGTTTTTAACTGTATAATATGCTGTGAAACATATTCAGCACGTAAAGTTTAGTGCATAACCACAGCTGGGTTGACCCTCAGCCTGCACACAGACTGACCCAAATTAAAGATGAATTGGTTTCACGCAGATAACATTAGCACAGTCAACACAGAAATAAAATATCTAATTTCTCAGCTCCTTTTGGTTCACTTCTAAACATAAAGCTAAAGTGCCAATGTTGAATGAGCAGTTTTCTGGCTCTAAGCTGAAGGTTTGACAGAAACATGTGCCACACTTTTTATTTCTTCTTATTTTCTGTCTAAGAATTGACCATTGTCTGTTTTATTTCCTGCTAAAATTACTTGCTTAAGTGTTAAAAATATATATATATTGTTAAGTTAAAAGATTTGGATGTATAATGTGTTTTTTATGTCCTGTTAATTACGATTTTAAATGAAAACAAGAAAAAAGCCATAGGAAGGTAAATAACATTAATAAACTTAAATTAATTGAGGCTCATAACACTTGCCTCTTTTTGACATATATATCTAAATTTTAGAAGACAACAAATCAAACCTTTTGTTACATGATGCTAATATTAGGTTTTGTTCTTGGATTGATCTACCGATGAATATTCTCTCTATAAAACATGCAAACTCAGTTTTTGTCTACTTATTTAAATCTGATTAATATATATCATTCAGGTATTTTAACAGAGGCAGGGGTTTTGAATGCAATTCTGCCTCATGTCGTTAACATTTTGGATCTCGTCTCTTATGTTGTAGGTGAACCAAAGTGGAGAAACCATGTCGGACAAAATGTCTAGTTTCCTCCACATTGGTGACATTTGTTCCCTGTATGCAGAGGGCTCCACCAGTGGATTTATCAGCACTTTGGGGTAAGAGCTTTCATTCTAATGTCACTGCCTTCACTTACCTCGATTTGTGAAGTACCCGTAAAGATTTCTCCACAAATTAAACCTTAGATGGTGTTTTGCAGGAGCCTAGAATAGCACAGAGTGGCCACAGTGACCCATGTTGAGAGTGATAACATGATTGCATGTTGAGCAAAAGATGCTAATGCAGTAAGAAAGAAGCTTTCTCTCCACTCAGTAATGTTCCAGTGTGGTTTCAATGTTTATTTTTGCGTGAAGACTGGTGCAGTCGACTACAGAATTAAACTGCAAAGTGTATCCATCCAATATCTAAGTGGGGTTGTGATAAAGTAGTATTTCGTTGAGCTGTAGTTTTCAGTAGTGGTCGTTACTTGATGTAACATCTGGGCTGATAGTAAAATAAATACATATATTTTCTGTTTTTTTAATTTTTATTTAAAAGATCTAAAATTGGTTTGTTGTTGTGTTCTTTGTAATCCTTTGTACATTCCTTTTATTTCTGTGTTCATTTAGGTGGGTATTTGCCATCTCGCCTCAACCCTAATTGTAGGAACAGAGTTAAAAGTGCATCTCATTATGTAAAAATGGAACAAACTGTGTCATGTAATTAGCCATCAGACTTATTTAGAAGCAGGGAGGGGAGCAAAGTGTGATCAGTTCTAGATTTTCTTTCCCTCTTACTTCTTGTCTTTCTACCATCCAAAACCTGGCTTATGATTAAAATGTAGCCAGCATCTATGTTATCACGTCCTCCCATACCTTCTCAAGGAAAGACAGACAGGCACTCTTCCTCCTCTTGCTGGATAACAAATGTGTCACTCACCAGTGGCTGCATCAGGCCCTGTTATTCTCAAGGTTTCAGAAGCCATGCTCCTTCACAGCTTAGTGCTTTACATCAACCAACAAAGCAACACATGTGTTCACAGCTTTGATGACTGCTAACATGACGGGGCTCATTTGTTAAACTTCCCATTTTCTACTTTCATGTCTGTTGTCACCATACACTGTTGTTTTGAAAGCGCACGGTTTGTAGGGCCTTCAGTATCTAAAAATAGCAGCACTGTTTTGTATTCAGTTTTGCTTGTGCTGTCAGCAATTTGAAAGTGACCCCAAATGGGCACCTGCATCCACCTGGTTCCCTCCTGGCAACCCAAGCTTTGATGCAGAAGGCCGACACAACCTTCTCATTGACCCTGGATAAGAGGGAGTCTTAAAACACCTGTGTTTATTGGAGCTCAGCCCATTACTGCATCAGTCTTATCATATTGCAATGTAGTAGTACTCTGCGGTATAGTGAATGAGTTGCAAAAAGATATTATTGTTTGAAGCACCACAAGTATTCCTAAAAGGCTTTATTTGTATTAAAACTTGTTTGAAATTAATTGGAGATGGATTTCTAACATAATTATATTCAGGCTTTATTCATATGTTAAAAGTTTTATTTAAGAAGAGACATCTTGCAATGAATAATTGAAAACAAATATTTGCATTTGCTGCATAAAAGGGCAAATTTTCTCTCATTAATTCTAATTAACCAAAAAAATAAATAAAAAATTCAGTTTGACAAAGTGTCTCTATCTACTTTTGCTTATTTGAGATCAGGTTTCTGAAAGCTCATTTTTGGAGAATCCATGGCATTCCCTGAGCTTTAGTCCTCTAGTGAGTTCTAGGTCTTCACCTGGGTCTCCTCCAAGTGGGGCATGTCCAGAATGCCTCATAAGGGAGGCTCCCATGAGGTATCCTGATAGGGTGCCTGAAAACAAACTCCTCATGATGCAGAAAAGCGGCAACTCTACTAAAACCTCTCCCTGGACGACAGAGAGAGCCCCTCATCTTATTTAAAGCCTTAGCTGGTAACCCTACAGGAAAAGCTGATTTTTGCCACTTGTACCAAGAATCTAAGTCATTGGATTATGCATTAAAGTTCAATAAATACTTAGATTGTAAGAGAAGTTCCGATTAAATGGATCAACAAAACTATCAAATATGTATTTCAATTTTGGAAGCTGTGCACAGTCAGACTGATTTTTAGAAAGTAACTATACAATTTGCAGGATCAAGGCTCCCATCACAATAGAATTAGCAGTTTGGTCAGGATGAATAAAACATCCCTAGGTATTTTGAGAAAAACTACATCAGGGAACGTGGTATTGTGAAATTTTCACTCTGTTTTCATCAAGTTAACAATCATTTTGAACCCAGAGAAAAGTTTTCAATCTAGATTAGAATTTTCAGAGATGGTTTTAGTTCCTTCAGCTGAGATGTTTCAGACTTTTGTTGCCATGGAAAGTTGGTCTAAAAAAAGACTTTTTATGTATACATTATGTCAATTATCACAAGCACCATTGCAATATCATTCTGTGCAATACAATCATTTTTGGCAGGCTCTCAATAGTTAAATGAAAAATGCAGACCAATCAAATATTAAGACCGGTTCATGCCTTATATGGCAACGTCTGATTTACATGATAGTTGTTAAAGCTAAATCTAAATGTTGTGGTTAGTGACTGTGGCGTTCTGATGGCAGAACAGAAACAAGGGTCACAGATGTATTTTTAATGGTAACTAATAAAATAATCATAATAATAATATTGGATTTAGGACTATAATTCCTCCAGTTTATGTAAGCTCAGACTGACCCATATTTTTGTTGGTGCTCTGCATTTGGAGAACAGGTCCCTGATAGGTATGCATTTCCTTGTTATGCAGTCACCAGTTTGCACAACCTGTAAAACAAGTACATGTCATATCACAAGCTTTCAGAAAAGCCAAAGAACAGTTTCTCCATAATTCGATATGAACTTTAGAACCCTCCACAACATAAGTGATGAGCTGTTTAAAGTGTTAAACCTTAACTGAGGGGTGCTTAGTCATTTTTCCTGCCCCTTGGAGATTTAGATAAAACAAGAAATGAGTATTTATGTTTTGTTTACAAAATTACAAAAAATATTCTGAAATAAGTTTTTTTTTATTTTTTATAGGGATTTTTTCTAGGGGTGTCCTGATACTACTTTTTAGTTTTAGATTTAATGCTGATACTGCAGCTTTGAAAATTGTCCAATACCGATATTGACCTGATAAAAATTTTAGCACATATCACACCAGCGCTTATTACTTATTGTTAGAAAACTCATAAATTAATATCACAAAAGTCAACAACAAAAGGTATGGAAACTTATGACCCATAGAAGATTAAATAATGACTTACAGAAACTGAAGCAGAGTCCTTCTTTCAGTATGAAGATGTTAGATGCTGGCTGATAAAATCTAATGTCAGTTTTGTGGCTAACATTGGACCGATTACATCAGATCTTTGTCAGTGAGCTCCAAGTCTCCGATGGAAGGCCCCCCTTACCATCACCCTAATCTTAGGCTACCACAACAGTTTCAGATTTAAGCTCAGGGTAGGGCCGCTCCAAAACATTAAGTCATTTAAGTGAAGGGAAACATGTTGATAGAATAAAAACCTTCATTTTCTGTTTGTATGAATAGTTTTGATCTTAATTGAATGCGCCAATTTACTCAACTTATATTTATACATTTTTTTCTGGAAACCAATAAGAATGGGAGAATTCATAGCTTTAGCTTAGTGGGAATTATTCTGACAACATACTTTAGGCGCCTGCTGCCTCCCTAGCGCTTTTACGATAGAAGTAATTTAAACTGTTTACTAGATTGGATTTTGAACATTTCTTGTTATGTTTGCAATGCCTTCTGGAAATGTGTTTGCTGACGTATTTTTTTTTTTTATTTTTTTTTAGATTTTTATTATTTTATTTCATTTAGGAAACAAAGGATGAAAATCTTGGTGTCGATTCCCAAAGGAATGTTTTAACATAATAAATTACAATGTAAATATGCTTAAAATATGGCTAACCATATGTGCTCTAAGTTAAACAAAATTAGGTTTTAATCAGTTTATCCTTTGTAAATTTGACTGTTTGAGAAGAAACTTTAGCTTTAGGAATTTGGAAGGTAAAGTTTCAATATATATATATATATATATATATATATATATATATATATATATATATATATATATATATATATATATATATATATATATAAGTGTTTAATATAGTTAACTTGTTGCTGTATTTTTTGTCATTAGACAGTTCCTTTGGAAGACTAAATTAATTAAAAAGCAACTACTTTGTTAAAGTGATGTTTTTTTTTACAAGATTTGCTTTGAGTATGAAAACAAAAAGAACAAACTGTACATTTGACTTGGTATTTTCTTAACTGTCAGTCAAGTTAACAATGCCACATACATCACGAAATTTCATTGCAGTGACTCAGGAAGGGTGTGAAACAAAGCACAGGGTAATTTTGTAAGTCAAATGAGCAGCATTGCTACAAAATTACCCCTACAGGAGTAGAAAAATATGAGAAAAAATATACTTTTGTAAACATAGGATATTTTGCATATGAAAACAGAGCCTATATTAATTCAGGTTGTACTGTAGGGTAAGAAGCTGTGTTTGAACCTTGTGGTTCTGCTCTGCAGGCTGCATTGTCTCTTCCCAAAGTTCAGAACTTAGAACGGTTTGCAATGTGGGTGGAAGGTGTACTTACTGACTTGAGCTCTCTTCAGGTACAGTTTTGAATTAAGAATGCAGGATTAAGAAGCCTGGACAGATTGTTTTATCTTAATGGCCTTTTCATTCTACAGTGAGTCTACATCAGTCTGAACTGTATCATAAAATCAGTCTTTCTGGATCTGACCTACATGTTCCAAACAATCAAATATATGAGTTAAGTTAAATAAATAAGTTAAATCATAGTAAATATCTCTTTAATAAACTACGTATGCTTAAATCTTATTTGTATTCTTTAAG
>NW_015150504.1:1821261-1849185 GCF_000732505.1 Cyprinodon variegatus
GGTTCACCTGACCTTGGAATGACACAATATGCTCAGCAGATTGATAATAATATGAAAGCAATTAGGGATGTGTACAAACCAGTGGTCTCACTTGACAGACCAGTGAATATGTATCTGGTGCATTTTTGGTGAAAATTTGTACTTATTCTTAATAACTCAAGGTGGGTAGAAAGGCTAGAGGATTTCCTTTTACTTAAGAGGATAGTTGCTTCACACGAATGCTCAATTAGATGTAAAAGAATTAATATGATAAAGTAAAACTACTCACTAAAGGACTTCTTTTCAAAAAGTTACTCAAATCCATGTTGTGTTGAGGGCTTCAGGGCTAGACATCCAAGCAGTGAGATCCCCTCATACTCTTATTATTACTCATATTTTTTGTATCAGATCTTGCATTTCATATGTTTGATATTAAGTAGAATATTTTAAGTCAGCCAAGATCGCAGCTTACTGAAGTGTTTCTAAAATGTTTTAAGTTTAACATGCTTGATGGTTGATTTTAGATTTTTAAGCATATGTCCTCACTCATGATAACTTTGTCTTTAGGCTTGTGGATGACCGTTGTGTTGTTCAGCCAGATGCAGGGGACCTCAATAATCCACCCAAGAAGTTCAGAGGTAAGGACAAGCTCTCATTGACACTCAGATTATTCATAGTTAGATTCCGTAAAAAATGACTATCAGCTGTGTCTGTTCTAGGTCATTTCTTTCTTTCTTTTTAAATAAAGGCATTTCAATTTCTTTTCCTGTTTCGCTGCAGTTGGCCTTTTATTCAGCTTAAAATATGCTTAAAAATAACTTGGAAACTCCACAGTATTGCATAAGGGCTGCTTTGGTTTAAGGACAGCGTGAGTTTTTCAGATACATTGTCCGCAGCTCTTTAAACACTCAATCGATTCATCCATGCTGGTTCAAAAGTGGTTCCAGACATCAGACTTCACATTTACACTGTAAGGGTCCAGTCTAACCTTTTGGTTCTTGTAATATTAGGTTGGCAGTCAGCCTCACTCTGTTAAGTCTTTTTTTTTTTCTCTTTTCAAACCTTACTCTTCCCTCTAAAAGATGTAATGTCAATGATCTGGTTCTGGTGCTCCTGCTTTAAAAAAGCATTGTTTTAATTTGCTTTGCACCAGTTTATAGTTTATTAGAGAGCTGTCTAAGTGCTGTTTGGGCCATTCACAATTAATTCTAGTGTTTGTGTTAAACAGAATAATTGTATTAAACTTTCACTGGCATCTCATCTTTCTTTACATGGTTCATAACCTTATTGCCGGTCACTGTCTTTTAAGAGTTTTTTAGGGAGTAATTAGGTAGGTCAGTGAAAAAATTAGTAAACATAGATCTTTATTTTTTTTATTTTTAGCAGCAGCACTTATTTAGTTTCTTTGTGTTAAATTTTATGCGAATCCTCATCTGCTTCTGTTTAAGTGATGTTCTGATAAGCTGATGGACGATACACAGAATCAAGTGAAATTAGTCAGTTAGAAGCTGAAAATGCTTAAAAATGTTTATCAAACTTGAAGTAACCGGTATTAAAAACCAATCAAAGGGTCTTATGTAAGTTAAAAAATTGGTGCATTTTACAATGAAGCATATTGCATTAGTAGTCTTTTAAAAGTTGTAATTGCTTATGAAATTCAAATTGTTGTATTTAAAAGTCACCCCTGTCAAATCCAAGCATAGGACATAGCAGCAATGTCACAAATCAGACAGAATGAGAGACACTTTGAAAAGGTGAAACATTTGCTTTTAAAGTCGTAGGGAAGTCATATTTAAATGTCAAATCATTCTGGCTTAAAAATATAAATGTGCTCTTTATCACATGATATTGTCCCAAAAGTTAGAACATTTCTATTTAATAAAAACCTGGCTTAAAATCTGTGTTGATGTTTTTTTTTTTTTTTTTTGTTATGTTATGCAGGCCAGTTAGTTATATGTCAGCTTGTACACCTTAATTTGCCCAAATATATTAACAGTCATCTGTCAATCAAATTTTTTCGGTCATAGCATCTTGATTCATTTGTCACAGCTAATGTATGCAACGATTGAAATAAGAATAATTTACTTTGCCAATAAATTACGTCACAGTGATGGACGTCTGTGTCTTCGGCAGGCGTAGAGCTAACAGAACTGGCAGCGTTACAAAGCGAGGGCTCAAACATGTAAGCCTTCTACACCAGACCAAGCTTCTGCCGCCCTGGCTTCCTCTTCTACAACAACTCCGTCCCCATTTTCCTCCTCTAAATAAAAAAATGTATGATGGAGGAGACTCATCCACGAACTCCCCAAAACTATCCTCCTTTTGCATGTTTCCGCTGTCCATAGCGTTCCTTGACAGTGTCGTTGCTAAGTTCTACTTGGTCCCAATGTAATTTCCTACTGGGAACCTACAAGCACTAAGTTGGTAACTGGTTTGCAAGATGCTTCCGAGACACCGGCCACAACCAAACTTGCTTGAAAACCTGCAGCCACAAAAATCCCGCCCCATTGATAAATGACAAATCACATTAACTTTATGCACTCGTGTAAAGTCGGGCCCCACTCGGGAGAATTCGGAAATACAACCATTGGAACAGCCGCTTCCCTACGACTTTAAACATCCGAGGAGTGAAAAATGAGGCTTGATTCAGTTCTTTATGCACATGATCATAAAGTTTTTCTTTTTGCGGGTTCTAGGTTTATTTATGAGACACATTTTGCTGTTGAACTTTACTCTAAAGCAATAAACAGTAACACCTTTTTTTAATGTAAGACTATTTGATGATAGATTCTTTTTTTGCATAGCTCTTTTTTTCTCTGAAAAAAGTGACGGGTAATAATAAAAAAAACTTTCTGCCTTAGACTTTAACTGTCAAATAAGTTTTTTAGCTGCACTATTCTTCCCTCTCTTCTACACCTTTTTTGTTTTTCATGGACAACAGAGATCTGCAGGAGTTGGCAGATCAAAGAGATAATAGCTGCCACAACAGCTAATAAAGTCCATCTTTCTCTGGAAACATTATTGTTTGGGTAATCAATCACTTAAATTCAATTTGGAAACCCCAGATTAAATTAACAAACATTAACAAAGGATGATTAAAAATATTTGTCCTACACCAACAAGTGTTGTGAGTCGTTTTATTAAGGACTTTGAATATCTACTTTAGGTGTTTGGATCAAGATGCAGCAGTTTATTGCTTATAGAGACACCCTGCTCCTTTGTAGCAGCTGATATGGGTGAACGAAAAAGAGATTAAAGACGACTGTAAGGAATATTTGCTTTAGCATGATATTCTTAAAGAATGTAGTTGTTTGGTTATTTTCAGATAAAGCAGTAACTGATCAAAAATAAAGGGCAAATCAACTTGCTAGAAAAACAATATTTAGTACATACTTTATCTTA
The DNA here is from genome assembly GCF_000732505.1 of Cyprinodon variegatus. NCBI lineage: Eukaryota > Metazoa > Chordata > Actinopteri > Cyprinodontiformes > Cyprinodontidae > Cyprinodon > Cyprinodon variegatus. The sequence continues at coordinate 1,824,643 of NW_015150504.1, forward strand.
TTAAAACAAATTAAAAAAACTTTTATCTGCTCTGGTTTTAAGATGTAACAGTACTCAATAGGAACTCTTAAGTATGTTTTTGTTCATTTTCCTCAGTGCTGTAAACGTCTGGGATTTTTTTCATCTACACAAATTGCAATTTGAGGATCAAATAATGGGACTTGATGGGACTCTTGATGGGACTGTGTTGTGGTTTATAACAGTGTTATTCTCTAAAGCTCTGTGGTTGACAAGTGCCCAGAGCTGTTCAGCGGAAGAAAGGCTTTTAGCTTGCATGGATTTTTTCCAGGAATTCAAACGGCTGCATTCCGTGTGTTCGACAGAAACACCAATGCTTCATATGCTTTAGGGTTTCTTTCATATCAGCCAATGCTGCACCAAAATATTTATCAGAATAAATGTGTAAATTTTCATTAATTCTGTAAGGTTGGATATTCTACCCCATGCAGTTTATAAATCTGTGACGACCATGTGTGGAATACGGTAATCTGACGGTAATCTATCTTTACTGTGAACTAATCTAAATGCAGACAAGAGAAGATGCACTGTTGTGTAGTTTGAGGTCAATGATAGTTTTAAAAGTTTATTTTTAAGTGAGTTACTACAGCAACCTTCTTCAAGGTTTTGTGAGTTTTTACAGTCCTGTTAAACTTTAGAAAGTAAATTTAACTGCATGACAGCATTCCTACACAATGTCTCCAAAGAGCTCACAGTCATCATTTTTATTGAAGGCTGTTGCCAACAATGGCGTTGCATTAAGTTTCTAGATGTATTGAGTGATTAGTGTTTCACTTGAGGGTATATTTGCATAGCTTTTTATTTTGTAATTATTTGACAACTTGATTTAGCAATTACTCAAGTTTGAGCTTAGTTCTGACAAAAAACAATTGAAACAAAATAACATATAGGGCAAATTATTTTTAATAACCAATCCATTCATATCAAACTTCAGTAAATAAGGATACTTTTTAAGTTATTTTCTTAGTAACACTTCATAGTAATAAATAAAAGAAATATGCAGATTAACTGCATCGTGACTGTTTTCAAGTTTTTATTTCTACTGGTGTTTCTGTAGCGTAGTGGTCATCACGTTGTCCTCACATGCAAAAGGTCCCAGTTTTGAATCCTGGCAGAAGCAGTCTTCTGGGGTAAATATCCATTGGACGTGAAGTCTAATCATATACTCAATTTGTCAGGGAATCACACAAGGTCTGTATTCTTGCCCAATTTTACTTGGGGAGCGGCGGCCTAGTGGTTAGGACATGGAGCTTGGAATCCTGAGGTTGTGAGTTTGAAATCCACTCCCACAGACTGCCACTCTGGCACTTTGAGCAAGATCCATAACCCCTGATTGCTCCCCGGGGCGCCGCACAATGGCAGCCCACTGCTCCCCAAGGGGATGGGTTAAATGCAGAATAAATGTCTCCAATATGAGATCAATAAAGTTCAATTATTTTTTTATTATTGTTATTTTGCTAAATATAATAAGTTTGGAGCAAATGGGATCCATGACAACAAATTGATGTGGAAAGATGGGCTTCATGAAGACTGTTGAATATCTGCTTCAAGGGAATTTTTTCCCTCCTAAAGTAGTTTTCTTTTTTTTTGTTTTTACGGCACTAGTGGCACGTTTTTTTTTTTGTTTTTTTTTTTTGTTTTGTTTTTTACCATAGCCTGACAGGAAAGGGGGTATGAGAGACGGAGGGAGACATGTGGCAAAGGACCACAGGTCGGATTCGATCCCGGACGCGTTGATGCCTAAGGCCTCCGTACATGGGTCGTGTGCACAAAATACTGCGCCACCTGCACGCCCACCCTAAAGTATTTTTAACCTGACAGAGGAGCCCTATCAAAGTACAGCTTCTTTGTGTGACTCAAAATGGATTTTTTATGAATAGAAAATCTTATGTAGTCTTTTTCTAAAGCAACAAAATGTTTTAGGTCTCATTTACACCTTTGGAGTTCCATATTTAATAAAAATGTTTGTGGAGTTACATCTCTGTTTAGTTATTTCTATCCTTTTGCATTCACAACCCTTATTTATTTGCAGAGAGCTCACTGTTGTACATTGTTGAACAAGGCCTTCCTAGTTAAAGATGCAAAGAAATGACTTGCTCGCTTCTAACTGAACTATTCAAATGATATTCAAAGATGTGGTTTTATGGCTACATTACTGTAACTGCAGAGGCTCACTAAATTTGATACTGTGTTGACCTACTGCACATTTATGTAGTCCATGATCTTACAAATTGTTCATATTTCTAAAATGTTGATCATGTTGCCAAATGCTTTTTAAGGAAAGAGCATTTTATCTCAGCGTTGTAGTTTAATGTGAAATCCACCTACAGAGAGTTATTATGAAGCCAGCAGAAACCAGTAGGAATGTAAATAGTCTAGATACCAACTTCTATTTTGAGTAGTAAGAGCACTGTACAGTTATTTAAATTTACTCCTTTCTATATGGAGGACATAGTTATTCTCAAAATTACAATATATACTAAATTACAAGTATACATAATATGTATACAATATACTTGCCATTAGGTTAACGCATTTTGGGTGCCGTTTCTATGCAGCAAAACTCTGCTTACTTGATATGATTGCAATAGACTTACTGAACATGCAGATATGTTAAATAGAAAATGATTTATTCTTCTGTGGAGCTTTTCAAGTTGGGGAACTCCAAAGAACTTTACACCGTAGTCTGTCATTCATCCATTAACAAACACATTCGCACACTGATGGTGTTAAGCTACATTTTATATTGTTAAGACTACGAGTATACCGCACGGTATCTGATGAAATGGATACTCGATAATGGCATGTCTCCTTCACACTTCCTAAAACACTGACATCAGGCATTTAACACATTTTTAATTTATCACCATTATTGGTGGGCCTTTACACTTTTGAGTTACTTTTTTTTTGGTTTTAAAATATGAGTCAGCCTTGCCAGTCCTCAGCTTAAAAGGTGATGTATCCCTACTGCTGGGATGTTCTCATCCTAAGAGATATTTGTATTATCATATTCAACACATTTTTTTTAACTCTCAGACAGACAAATGGTGATAAAATATTGAAATTACAATATTTAATTTATTATTTCATCTTTTTCTGGGTGAATTTACCCTGCTTTAGTAACTAATGTGTCGATTCTGACACTTCTATTGTAATCTGCCATGTTTGGATTAGAGACTAAGATTGCACATTTAGCTAGTATAATTGTGAAGATCTTAAATCAATTTGACAAAAATTAGGCCTTATAATAATTATGATTTTTTTTTTTCTATTCTAGATTTTCAGTGTGGTTTCTTTAACATCCTTAAGCCACAATGTCCAAAATTAACATATATTGTTTTATGCAGAGGCAAACCTTCTGATACAAACTACTTTATTTGTGTCAGTCTGATGTTCTCCCAGTGCCCCGTTTACTTTTTCGGTCTTTGCCCTGCTATCTTCTGTCCTCCTTCCTCCGCTCCTCACTGCATGATGGGTTCTCCCTCGACACTCTTGCTTTGACCGCATTTCTGAGTGCGGTAGCCCAAATTGCTATTTTCATCACTGTTGTTACTCACTGGGTCTCTCCTTCTGGAGAACATTTGGTGTACAGTGGTCTATATATAAAAGATGAAAACATGAGTTTTAGCCATTTACAAATAAGGTTTTTATTTTTCTAGTTTTATCTCATACACTCGTCTATTGATCGCTTTCTGTAGATTTGGATCAAATTTGTGATCCAAATCAACAGGACCATCTGAGCAAAGTCATCCACTCTCTGGTCCTTTGGAGGGGACGCTGTTTTCAACATGTTTGAAACCCTTCCTCAAAGAGAAGAGAGGGTGTTTTCAAAAGCTCCCCAAACCAGTATAGTTTGCTTCTTATTGCAGAGTGGTTGGTTTATCCTGAGCTTCTTTACTGCAGCTGCATACTCCATGAGACTCACTCTATCCTACAGAGAAGGCAAATTTTTGTTTCATCTGCTGCACACAGTGTACACAGAGGATAAAAGTTGGCTCAGCACTACATGATGCTGTCTTTATATGGAACACATCCGTCTCCTGCTAAATTTGCTCTTCATTCATCAACCTTTTTTCTTTACTTTGTGACTTAAAGCAACATCTTCACTGTTAAAATATAATAAATAATGTTCTATAATCAATAATCACTCTATAAATGATGTTTTTAAAAATTTAAATTAAGCTTTTTATCTGATGTACAGTATTCACATGGCCTACAGTTATCCTTTATACCTGCTGCTGGTGAAAAAGAAGTGCTACCCTTTCTTCCTGTAATCTTTCTTTGAGACCATAAAAAGCAAATGGTATGCTAACCGGCAAGATTAAGGGGGGGAGCTTCAGTTTTCCAAAGAAAATACTTATCCAGTCCAATTTAACAAGATCCAAGTTGGTTCTATGCCAGGAACTCCCATCTGTCAAACCCCAGATATCCTTAAAGTTTGTTATGAGTAAGATCAAGTAGAGGCCATGCTGTTTCTAAAAAGACTATTTTTAGTCTGTCAATGAACCAATTTCCCCAAACTTGGCTCTGTTTGTTGAGGTTAGGTTGCCGGGCATGTGTGCAGCCTCTTGCTTATGATAAATGATGAAATGTGTGTCTTTTCTGTTCTGCTCGTTTTCTGTCTTTAGACTGCCTTTTCAAGCTGTGTCCCATGAACAGATATTCAGCACAGAAGCAGTTCTGGAAAGCAGCAAAACCAGGAGGCAACAGTACTACGGACACAGTGCTGCTCAATAAACTTCATGTAAGACCTATTTTTATTTCCAGAAACCATAATTGCAGTGTTATGTGGGCAATTCAAAGAAATGAGTGGGACTAAATTTCTGGACTCTCTTTGTGCATGTTAGCATGCTGCAGACCTTGAGAAGAAGCAGAATGAGTCTGAAAACCGCAAGCTGCTGGGAACTGTCATCCAGTATGGAAATGTGATTCAGGTGTGTTGCTACTGATGAGATAAAGGCCTTTGCTTAAAAGAACTGCAGCACTGTGCAGGAGCATTATCACAGTGTGCTTGATGATACAAACCATAATTTTAATCAGAGGAGTTTTAAATGGTTGCCTCTGCTCAAATTTGGTCTATCAGATCAGTGGTGAAAGGTGTTCTTTTTCCTTTGCTCATCACAGTTTTGCATTCATTTGTGAGTTTATCAAAGACCGGATTAAATTGCTTTAAATATATATATATATATGCAGACTTATTACTGTAGCTGGTTAAGGGGACAGCAGTGACTTAATAACTTCTGGATCATTTTTACATGACCTTAAAAGACAATATTAAAGAAGAGCTCATTCAATGTGTCCCCTCCAGTCCAGTTTTTCCACATTTTTCCAAAGCTGTGCAACTTTTTCCACTTCCCTCTCGTGAGACTGAATGCTTGCATCCCTTTAACCGTGCGCCTTATTGTGCCAACAGTTGCTGCACTTGAAAAGCAATAAATATCTGACCGTGAACAAGCGGCTACCTGCACTGCTGGAGAAGAATGCGATGAGAGTGACTCTGGACTCGGCAGGAAATGAGGGATCCTGGTTCTACATTCAGCCGTTCTACAAGCTGAGATCCCTGGGAGACAGTGTAGGTAGATGGGGGAGTGGAATACAAGCTAATTATGCCCAATAGAGGCATTTAGCTTGTATTTTTAGACTTTTCATGGAGTCTGAAAACAGAAGTCACATGGATTTGCCACATCTGAGCTCCAGTTCTGCCTTTTTTGAAATGTTCAATTTGACAAGTATGAGAAACTGCAGACAGACAGTGATCCAATCATGAAATACAGGTTTGTCAGGATTGTGTGTTATGTGTATTTCAGGGTTTATTTTACAAGCACAGATAAAAAGATGGACAATGAAGGGCCAGGGTTACAAACATGTGTTTTAATAATGTGCAGAATATTTAATAAGTTGTATTACCGGTACTTCCCCTAATGGTGGCATTATAAACAGATGCACTGGCCTGTGGGTTGATCCAGAAAGAGCCTCAGGAAATCAATCAGACATTTTGTGTAAAAGTTTAATTTGAATGCAGTCGGTTTCCTTTAAAGTTTGAAAGTAAAAGTGCAAACTTCAAACATAAATGCACAGTACTAAGCAAAAGTGTATGAACTTTTGCCTATATTTCTAGATTAATAAAAAGATTCGGCTTTGTAGAATCTTTTTAAAACTTATTTTTTCCCATAATAGAAGCCAATGACTGCATCACAATTTTCTATGGTTTGGTTGTAAAAGCAACAAGTTTTAAGGAAAAAAAAAAAAAAGCGGACATTTCTTTACTGGTAGGACTATATAAAAACTGTTTGAAGAGAAGTCAGTGTTGGTTGGGTAAATGGAGCACACACGAACATAACCTCTGCTACTCAAACTACTGTTTCTAATCGCGGCTAATGGGGGGTGATGGAGTTGGGCTGGCTAAACGGCTAATTGAGTTCAATTTAATTAATCCCCTTGGGAAGATTTGTCCTCTATATTTAATTTATCCTTCTGAAGGACCAAGAGACGCTATATTCTCTTCAAAGTTCACAGCCTGATTTGTGTCTCGGTCAGCATCAATAACAACAAAAAACAAAACTTGGGTCTGGGTTTTTTTGATAACTTGTTTGTATTTCAGATGTCTGAGGTGATTAATTTTTATCAGCAAAAATTTAGATTTCAAATTTTTATTGGGGAAATTGGGCTTGAGCTTGTGTTTTAAGCAAATAACTGAGGCTTTGTCTTTATTATTGTTCTCCTGCTGTAAAAGTTGTCATTGCTGCTCTCACAGATTAGTGCTCATGGTTTAAGTGGCTGTGTTTCCTATTTGATTGGCAGTTGCTTTAGACATGAACTCTGGCTCCACCTAGTGTTCAAGTGATGGCAACTATTGTGAGGTTAAACTAAAAAAACGTGGAGGGTGTCTTTTTATTTTTTACTCAAAAAGGTTTTATGTCATTTATTTTCATTCTATCATTCTAATCATTCAATAGAATGATTTATTCTATTTATTTTTTCAGGGTTTTCCGTGCTTAGAAGTAATTTTGAAAACTAGGAATATGGGAGACATTTTGCCTGTGAAATAAATGGTTTCTGTCCTGTTGGTCCTGCAGGTGGTGATTGGTGACAAAGTAGTTCTTAACCCTGTGAATGCAGGACAGCCTCTCCATGCCAGCAGCCACCAGCTTGTTGATAACCCTGGGTGTAATGAGGTAAAACTATTACTGTATTGTGCGTCCCAAAGCAAAATGGTTACCAAATGTAGACTGTGTGAAAAGGGTATAACTTTCTCTGTTTTTATTGTTTTTGTTTTTTCCTCCTTTTTTTTCAGGTTAATTCTGTAAATTGCAACACAAGCTGGAAAGTAGTTCTATTCATGAAATGGAGTGACAACTTGGAAACCATACTAAAGGGGGTAGATACCCAAACACATTGCATTACCTCATTTATCAAAGCTGTAGATTAAAATGAAAAAAAGGGCAGCAAACATGAACTGCTCATGCATGTGTGTGTTTGCAGGGGGATGTGGTGCGGTTATTCCACGCAGAACAGGAAAAGTTTCTCACATGCGACGACCACAGGAAGAAGCAGTATGTTTTTCTCCGAACCACAGGTCGACAGTCTGCAACCTCAGCCACCAGCAGCAAAGCACTTTGGGAAGTGGAGGTTGGTGAAACGTGTTACCAAAATAAAATCGATCAGTAGATGACCAAATGCTCCAATTCTCATTCGCCAACTGTGGTGGTAATGGGACAAATAATTTATTCTAACTTTGTCATTGTTAGGTGGTCCACCATGACCCCTGCAGAGGAGGTGCAGGCTATTGGAACAGCCTGTTTAGGTTCAAACATTTGGCCACAGGCTGTTACTTGGCTGCAGAGGTGGGTGAGGTGTGTGCTGGTGGATTATCTTTTTTTTCTCTTTAGTGCAGACAAATATACAACATTTGTGTTTACAATGACAGAAGTGCGCTGCTCTAACCCACTAGGCCAACACTCCCTTATATAAATAAAATTGATGTGACAGACTAAAATGGAAATATAAAACCTCAGATATGATGAAAATGCAATTAAAGATGAGGTTAAGAATGATTTACTAATATCAGTTAAAAGCCAAACCATTAATGAAAATTAATTTTGTGTTAATTACAGGAGCTCTGCCCTTCAGAAAGGCTGGGCAATAGTTGAGGGCTATAACGATAAAAAAAATGCCTTGTGCAGGTTTTTTCATTGGTAGATTTTGTAGTCAAAATAAACAAATATGCAAAAAAGTGTGGTGTGACGGTTAAAATTATGATATATACTTCTAATAATCTTATCTGATCTTCAGAAGGTTTCTGTGTCTTAAAATGTGTACAACCGTGTCTGTACAAGAAGTGCAAATGTTTGCAATTCTGTGTGGTCACAACAGGTGGATTTATTTACTTTTTTCCCTCGGTCTAATAAAACATAACGGTGCAGGAAGCACTGCAGCCACCTTGTTTTGCAGTGTATAGTGTGAAGGTACTGTTGAGAGGAGCTGGTGGTGATAATTCTAGACTTGTGTAGAGCACGATCTGATGTTTTTATGATCTGCTTTCACGTCAATTGACAGACAAAAACAACTGTCTCATTTTTAATGGCATTTTATGTATTTGTTAGATTTATCTTTGTTATTTGCATCATTTTTTTTCCTTATGCTTTAAACTGTAGCACTTTAAGACAGGCTACCTATATCAGGTGCACTATCATTGAGTATTGTCATTCTTATTTTTTGTTAGTAAGTATCGTTCTTCATGGCTTGGAAGCTCATCTTTCTTTTACAGCCACTCTCAAACTGCCAGTTGAGAGTCATGCAACATGCCTACTTATTACATGCAATAAAAATAATTGCATGTTCAATTTAGTGCTTCTTGTTTGGAATCTTTGAAGATCAGGTCTTATTTCTATCCCTAAGGTATCCCTAAGGATTTTTACTGGAAAATCTTAATGCCTTTTAAATACATGTTTTGTTGTATTGTACAACTAGAATCACCAATTGTGTATTACTAGCTGGAATTCATGTTGATTATAAAAAATAATTATTGTAACTTAAGTAATCATTTAAGTAATCCTTTGCAATAGGCAAGGCAAATGTATTTGTATAGCACAATTCAGTACAAAGACAATGCAAAGTGCTTTACATGATTAAAATATAGGAAAATAAAACACAATCAGAGCAAGTAGAAGAAAAAAATTATAATAATAAAAAAGATGCAGAAACAAGAAAGAACATTAAAAGCAGTTGGACTAAAGAAAAAAAAATGAACTATAGTAAAACTGTAATCACTAATTTTGCTATACCAGTATGTTTGTCCACTAAAGTTATAATTGAGTACTTGCACTATGAGATCTGATGAGGCTTGTTTGTTAAATTAACTTTTTGAAAATAACAACCATTTAGTAGTTTTAATTGTTGTTATTAAGCTGAAATTTCTGTTTTCCAGTGATATTTGTTTGGCTGATGTAATGGTCTCATCTTAGATATTGTCTTTTTATTTATTGTAAGCTTGGAAATGTGAATATTCCCGCATATTAAAGCTTCTAAAAGAATCAGTCTTTGGTTGGGTGTTTTACTTGGTGTATAAGGTTAAGGAAAAACATTTACTAAGTGTTTAATCTGCTTATATTGCAGCCCTGTTTTTAAGAGTTTTAATAATACCAGTGATGTGTGTTCTGTATTTTTTCTGAAGATCTGAAAGAGGAAAATAAAATGTAAGTCTGATGTTCAACCTGTGTTTCCAGGTTAATCCAGACTTTGAGGAGGAGAGTGCCGAACAGCGATCTTCTGTAAGTAACATATTCTCTTTGAAAGCTTTGCAACAAAACTCTGTCCCCAACTTTATCATCAGTCTTATCTTCAAAACTCTGGTTTGGGTTTCTACTTGCTGCTTTAGGTGGTGGACTTTACACCCTTCAATTTCCAGGTATTAACACACAACACCTAGCTGATATATCACTGTGTGTTTTATGTAGAGATGATCTGGATTCCTCCTTCTGCCTCGGATCCAGATTCTATGTTAAATCTCATCTTTTAAGGGACATGTGTGTTCTGTGTTTCAGTAGCACCAGATTACCACAAAGTGTCACTGTTCAATCAGCAGTGTTGTAAACAGCAGTGATGGTATTTATTAATAGATGGGTTTACTTCATGACAAAAATAAGCAAAAACAAAATCCTTTCATTTATTTGATAAAATAAATTAAATGACAACTGGTTTATGTATTAATAGAATGACTTCTTATCGAACTTGAACATCTTTATGGCATGTAAAGCATCTCGGTGGCTTGTAGACTTATGCTTGTTTACATTTATGGTTGAGGATCATCTCTCTCTGTAATTCTATGTTTTAGATCTTGGCCATTTCACAACATTTTCATTTCTTCTTTTTTCTGTTTCAGCTGGACGCTGATAATGAAGCTCTAAGAGGCCGCCTCCGAGCTCCACAGGAGAAGATAATGTACACTCTGGTGCCTGTACCCGATGGTATGGATGTTTCCTCTATATTTGAGCTGGACCCTACCACTCTAAGAGGAGGAGATTCAATGGTTCCTAGGTATGAAACTAAACTCATTTAAACTATAAATGACCTCCAGCTTCTGAATATTGATATTTTTTTCTCTTTTAACATATATATCATCATATAGCTAAATGTCATTGCTTAAATTTAGACATTTGGGGAACAGTGGCCAAAAGAAAGCAGGGCTTGTTTGCAATTTTTCATAAAACAACAAATGTGGAAGAAGATTTCTTGGTTAGATTTCCTCAAAATAGACATTTTAGGGCTTCAAAATGCTTACCAAAACTAACGAACCGAAACATACCATTCTTGATCCAAACTCGGTGTTGGCAGCATCATGCTGTGGGTGGAAAAGAAGGCTAAGTTGATAGGAAAATGGATTGAACAAAAAAAGAAACAAACCTGGAAGAAAACTTGTTTAACAGAGGTTATTATGCAATGATTTAGATCAAGGGATATAATGTGTTAGTTACAGTATTATATCTTAGATGTGCAAAGCAAGGAGAGATATAAACCAAAAGCATTGAAGCTCTAGAGCTTGTGTATTGCAAAGGAATAAACAATAGGCAAAAGCTAAGAGACTCAATTCCCCATAGTAACTGTGCAAGTCACTTCAAAGATGCATTTTTCACTGAAATGACAAAAATAATACGACAGCAATGTGAAAGTGTGGGGGAGAAAAATTTTGACAAACATGTTAATGTTACACCAGCCCTTGATGAAGACCACAGTGATGTCAAAAAGCAAGATTTCAAAGAGTAAACACTGGTGACTCATGTTTTTGTTGAGGGGGAATTTAAAGCTTAGCTGAAGCAGGTTGTGAGTGTAAAAGTCAGCTACTGTGGATACAGACCAGTTTTGTTATGTGCTGTCTATAACCGTGTATTCAGTGTTTTTTTTTTTTTTTTACTCTAAAGATCCTTTGCTACATTATAAAACCAAATGGAAATGCATGGTCAAAACAATTTTAACTTTAAACAAAGGAAGTGGTTACAGTGTGAATATATGCTCGTCACTTTTAAGTGTAAAGGTTATTACTACCGTATAAAAAAAATAAAGAAGCACTAGTTTGATGTTAAAAAGTGAAATTGGAAGCTTGTCATGCCCGCCTACTTGGACACGAGAATTAAAAGTTCTAAAAAAAAAAAAAAATGGACCAAATTTAAAAACATTTAAAAGATTATTCATATTTTTCAAGTAAAACACTGATATTATGCAAAGCCTGGACAAAGTGAAGGCCATGTTTTACAATTCAATCTGATTTTGCTTTTCTGGTAAAATGTTAGTTTACCTCTCTAAATTTTGTACATTTTTTTAACTGCTTTGTGTGGTGGTGAAATTATTGTTGCTAATATAATAAAGCAATTATCCTTCGATGATAATGAGTTGCACACTTTTAATTATATCCTGTAAACTGCCTGTGTGTTTACAATCACTTCTATCTCTTTAATCTAAAATAATCCTGCTTTTTAGGCAGGGAAACTTTAAAAAAGGCCTGACAGATGGGTAACTAGTTAGCTTCTGTGACTGGTTACGTCATGTTTGTCAAAAATTTGGCTGAAATCTGCTTTGCATTCTTGAGGCCAGACAGTTGACCCAGACGGTTACAGTGGTCACACTCGCACATGGAGCCAGAGTGTAGTGTGGTTTAGGGAAGCAGTAAAGCCACACAAGCCAGTATACTAGCTAAACTTCAGTTTGCATCAGGCACTGACTGATTATTATAGTCATTTGTCATTTACTCGGTGACAGTGTGTTTCAGTACATTGCGTAATCCTTTTCCTGCTTGGGACCTTCTCTTCTGGTTTAGTTGGAACTGTTTGTCAGAGCTGTTTTTCATGGCAGAGTGCTGCTTTTTATAGCTTTTTATATCGGGGAGGCCTTTATTTCAAAACCTGTGACATGCCCTGATTTGTCCTGACTGACAACTGAAGATATCATAACCTTTCTACATACCTTCATGACTCTTCAGCTGTCACCTGCGGATGTAGTCCTTGTCTAAAAAAACAACAACATTTTTTTGGAGGGCTTGATGGAAATCTAGGAATATACATTTCCCTTAACCGTTGGCATTTCCTTTAATCAGAGAGTGAAAATGTATATTATTTAACTTTGACATTTTTTTTTTCAGATATTTATACTTTAAATGTTTCCATAGATGGCAAAATGGAACAAGGTTCCTTGTTTGTGGTGTTTAAAGCTTAATCTGATTCTAAAATGAGAAGTTGAAGTAAACCGCACCTTTAAAAAGATCTGAAGGCAGAGGTCATAAAACTGTAGTGAGCAAATAGCATCATGAAAGCCAAGGTCAAGTTTAACACACTTTTAGGTAATTAATCGAATCCCGATTTTTAAACATCTCACATAGCATTAAGGAAAATGCAGCTATCCACCTTTACCTGTTTGCTAAAAAAACATTAAACAGAGCCATCCAAGCGGCTGCAGCAGATGCGCTCTGTGCTCCTTTACCCCCATTCTGGCTGGCTCCATGGGGACGTGTTCAGCACAATCTGCAAGATGAAAACACCTCACTACACCAGGAAGTAGAAAACACAACTGCTCACAGCTTTTTCAAAGCCACTTTGTGTCGTCCAAGAGCAGCAGTCATTTCTTTCCAAGAGTTTTTCCACAATCTGTTGATTGTGGTGATATTTTTTTGGCTAAGTCACAGGATCTCTCTAGTTGTTTACATTTGCGAATCCTCAGCAGTAGGAGCTGCTGCTCGCTCACCATGTTTTCCATGTTGCACAGCTGTTTCTGTGTAGTTACAAATTTTCCTAGATGCACGGTGCAGAAGTTCTGTCCGCATGGAGGAGCATAAACTAAGCTTTAGGTGGGCTTTTCTGTCAACAGGGCCACTATCTGGCCTTGATGGAAGACTGACAAGAAAAAAAGCCAATGTTTAAGAAAAATAACAGGTCCTGTGAACAAAGTGGCAAAATCCATGTGGAGAATGCAGCAAACAAATGGCAGTGTTCTGATATTAAGTTATCTGAATTTACGTTTTTCCCCTTAATGGAAAATACTGTGCGGTAGAAAAATAAACCTCAACATCACCCTCTTTGAAACATAGCATTTGTCATAATAAGGCTTTTTCTTCCCTAGTGGCATGAAAGGTGATTTGAGATAAACAGTTAATTATTGACTAAATATTAACCCTGGAGGAAAACCTGTTGTTGCTACAAACAACTTAAATCTAGGTGAGAAGGTTCATTTTCCAACGACCATAAAGATTGAGCCAAAAGCTCCAATGAAACCATGTTCTTGTGCTGGGGGGGAGCGTCAAAGTCCTGAGCTAAATCCAGTTTTGAGATGGACAAAAGATATCAGAGCTCTAGGTTGTCAGAACCAGTAGAGATCATCTCAAAGAGCAAAATATGTTTTGGAATGGAATATGTGATGAAAGCAAATGCATGTCACACATTTAATACTTATTTATTAAACTTGGAGAAAAACTCTTAATTTTTTAAACCTCTTTGTAATCATGACTTCCCTTCTACTTCATAAAATCATGATGCTCAACATACCTAATCATTCTGATGCAATTATTACCTCTCAAATTTCAGGAGTTCCTATGTCAGGCTTCGACACCTGTGCACCAACACATGGGTTCATAGTACGGTCATCCCCATTGACAAAGAGGAGGAGAAACCAGTCATGTTACGGGTGAGGGGGTTTATTTACAGTTGGTGTAGGCTGCTTCGACGATTAGAATTTTATTTATATTTTTTTCTTTTTTTTTCCCAGATTGGAACATCAGCTATAAAAGAAGACAAGGAAGCCTTCGCCATTGTCCCGGTGCCACCATCAGAAGTGCGTGATTTAGACTTTGCCAATGATGCAAGTAAGGTGTTGGCTTCTATTGCTGGAAAGCTTGAAAAAGGCACCATCACACAAAATGAAAGGAGGTAAGCCTCTTAATCCACTTTAATATATCTGGTACATTGCAGCATATTTTACCAGAAATCCTCTGATTACTTTATTGGCTTGAATAAACTATGGTGTCTTTTTTTTACTGCACAATTACAACCTTCAGGTTTGTGACAAAGCTGCTGGAAGATTTAGTTTTCTTTGTGGTGGACATCCCGAACAGTGGGCAGGATGTATTGGAGATTATGGTTAATAAGCCCAATAGAGAAAGACAAAAGCTGATGAGAGAGCAGAACATCCTTAAACAGGTAGGCCTTAAAATCTTACTGTAGACCGTATACGCCTTGGCTTCAATTGTCTGCTCAACCAAAACGTTTGAAATGTCACCTTTTTTTGTTTTTCTTCATAGATTTTTAAACTTCTTCAAGCCCCTTTCACAGACAGTGGGGACGGTCCTATGTTGCGACTTGAGGAGCTTGGAGATCAGCGCCACGCTCCGTTCAGACACATTTGTAGGCTTTGTTACAGAGTGCTCCGCCATTCCCAGCAGGATTACAGGAAGAACCAAGTAAGCTGCAAACCCCTACAATCAAAAGAGTTGAAAGAAGCCCTCTTTTTAGATCGGTGGTTTTTCAGTCCTTAACTGTTTTTTTTTTATTATATCCACAGGAATATATAGCCAAACAGTTCCGCTTTATGCAGAAACAGATTGGGTACGACGTACTGGCTGAAGACACAATAACAGCTCTACTCCATAACAACCGGAAGCTGCTGGAAAAACACATTACTGCTGCTGAGATTGATACCTTTGTTACTCTAGTGAGGAAGAATCGGGAACCAAGGTGACGTTTAAAGATGAATCATTATAAAAATATTCACATTAAGATTGTTTCAGTTCATGTTCAGTGCTATAAATGAAAAGAGAACCTTTGTTTTTTACAAATCGACTTTTTTTTCTCACATAAAAAAACCTCATTAGATAAACTTAAAATAAATCTATATTTCATTGCCTTGTCTACCCCAGTGTTTCTGATTAATTAAATAATATGTACACAGATTCCTGGACTACTTGTCAGACCTTTGTGTGTCCATGCACAAATCCATCCCAGTGACTCAGGAGCTGATCTGCAATGCAGTGCTGGATGGCACCAACGCTGATATTCTCATTGAAACCAAGTAAAGCATTTTATTTTAAATCTTGGAAAGAATTTGACAAGAAAAAAGCTCTAAAGAAAAGTATTGAATTCTCCTTTGGGATTAATAAATTCTAATTGAACTCAATTGCATATTTTTATGCTTATCGCCAGATTAGTTTTGTCAAGGTTTGAGATCGAGTCAGCAATAAATGAGGAGGCTCCGGTAGAGGCAGAGGATGTGGAAGAGGTCTGGTTGTTCTGGAAAGACAACTGCAAGGAGAACCGCAGTAAGAGCGTCCGGGAGTTGGCCCAGGATGCAAAGGAAGGTCAGAAGGAGGACCAGGAAGTGGTCAGCTATTACAGGTAAGATGTCTTGGAAAGAAAACATATTTTGAGTTGTTTGAGTTTTTCTTCCCAGGATAACATCAAGTAACCTTTATCTACAATATTGTAACTTCATAGGAAAATGTAAAATGCATCACTGGGAAGTATAAAAAAATAAATCTGATTGGAGTACATTTGTAATCAGCAGCTTTTCCATTTAAAGCCCAACCATTGCAGTGCCTTTAGAAGCCATATAATCAGTAAATGGATTCCAACTGTTTGATTTAAAATTAAGATTAAATCCAGCTGATCTCTGAAGGTTCTTAGAGCTTACTTACAGAAAATTAACACAAACTGCTTTATTTAGATAAAAGAACACAGCAGGTTGTTGAACAATATCTCCAACTAAGTACATCTCATGAAGAACTGTTAAGTCCATCATCTTAAAATTGGAAGAATATGGCTGAACTGCCAACTACTGGGATAATGATAATAAAATACTTTATTTAAAGGACTAGTGACCCCCAACTATTAACTCCTAATAAACTACATGAATAGATGGTTTACAATCCTGTCTTCATGCCTCAGACATTATTTTGACAATTTCCTGAACATTTGTTAAAATACTTTGTTTGTGTGTAGAAACATCAGTTTGGCTTCTTCCTTAGGTTGAAAAAAAGGGGTTAATGTGTTTGATTTTTGCTATTGGATTATGCTGCCCACCATGTTTGTTTTTGAGCCAGTGTCAACGCAACCGAGACCATGCCCAGCTCTAACCCACGGTGCTCCGGGTTATGCTTTCCAGTGGGAGCTTTTTTGACATAATTCATGTGGAATGTTGCAAGTTGTTGTGTAAAGCACCTAACAGAGCACTTACGGACAACGTACACCAAAATTATCATGGCGAGAACACAAGATTGAAAAAGCTAAAAGTTAAGATGGAGGACCTAAACTAACAGGTTAGATAAGAAACGTTAATCATTAAAAAAATAAAGACAATATTTTTCGTTGCATCATTGTGTCTGGGAATTGCCATTTTTGCCCAAATATAGTAACGCCTCACTCCTGACATTTCCAGCAGTGACGTCACGGTGCGGTAAGTCTAGCGCCATTCTCCCCGCTTTAAAAGCTAAATCAATGGGAGCTAATGGACACGTCTGCAAACAATTATTGTAGATTTCCGGAGGACTTCACCATTGAAATTCACCAGAATCAATGAGAGCAAATGGACACGTTTATTAAACTGACAATGCCCATGTGCATGGCAGTTGAATGTTGTTACACATCGGGTAAAAGTAAAAAAAAATAAATTTTTATTTCACCTTTCCAATTCATGATCCTGCACGGGTTCGTCGTTGGATTGCCAACTTGAAGAGGGCGGATTTGCCATCGAACTTCTGGTCAGAGAAAAACACGTAATTAATCCGATATTCTTGGCTTTGCATAGTGCACTGGTCTCGCCATCATGGATAATAGAGCGTTGTGACAAACACCCAGTTACAGCACTGGGACTTGCTCCACAGCCGATACTGCACCATGATGTCACAAGCCGGTAGGTGGCAGTAGTGGTCTTTGACAAACATGGATGCCACCGGTAAAGCACATTCAAATAAAATTGCTCTTAATTAAAAACACTTACCATTTAATTTAAAAGTTTGTAATAATTTTATAGTTAAAATACTTTCAGAAGTTTGTATTCTGAATATGACCAGACTTTTCCTTTAAAGTCCAGACCTAAGCCTACTGGAGAATTTATTTTATGACTTAAAAATGTATCTTTAGAGACCATCGAATGCAGCTAAGCTCGGACTGTTTAATAAAAGAAACAGATAACAATTTTAACTGGAGTAAAAACATGCCACATAAGACCTTCAGCTGTAAAAGCAACTAAGGGTGGTTCTGAAAGTATTGTAGTAATAAATAGTATATCTCAAGTATTTACTCAGGAGGGCTTCATACAGATACATGGCACACTTTCCAGATTTTTTTTAAATCTGGAAAGTGTGCCATTTAAAAATGTAAAACATTTTCTTTTGCTTCCCAGTTGTGTTTTTTTTTTCTCCCCATTGTAATCATTGAGTAAAATTGCCCCTAAAAGTTCAAAAGGTATTATTTTTTTTCCAGGTGCTGTGGCATTTGCAATCGTTTCGACATGTTACTTTTAGAATGGCCTAATGAGTACCGTTTTATTAACCCATTGTGTATAATTTCTTTTTGGAGTGTATTGTTTCAAACAAGCATTGCTTTCTGTTTTATTGCTCATAACTCTCCCATATTTCCATCCAGGTGCCAACTGAATCTCTTTGCTCGGATGTGTCTGGATCGACAGTATCTAGCCATCAACAAGATTTCCGGTCAGCTAGATGTGGATTTGATCTTGCGCTGCATGTCAGATGAAGACCTGCCCTTTGACCTACGGGCGTCTTTCTGCCGCCTGATGTTGCACATGCATGTGGACCGGGACCCTCAGGAGCAGGTCACACCTGTCAAATATGCCCGTCTGTGGTCTGAGATTCCATCTAAAATCGCTATTGATGAGTAAGTGGCTCTTTTGTGCTGCTTTTAACCGACTTGTATCCGTTTACCAAAGATGTCTCAGCTGTATCCTTTCCTTATTAAACAGCTATGACAATGATGGAACCACCAGAGATGAGATCAAAGAGCGCTTCAGCCTTACCATGGATTTTGTTGAGACCTACCTGCGAGAGGTTGTGTCCCAAAATATTCCCTTCTCTGACAAGGAGAAAAACAAACTCACCTTTGAGGTATTTCTTCTTTTTGAACTTTGTGAGCAGAAGAGAACACAGTTCGGGCCAAAAATTAACAATATGCTTAAATGTTCCGTTTTGTAGGTAGTAAACCTGGCAAGAAACCTCATATACTTTGGTTTCTACAACTTCAGTGACCTGCTGCGCTTGACAAAGATCTTACTCAACATTTTAGACTGTGTACATGTTAGCACTGTTTTCCCCATCAACAAAATTGAGAAGGGGGATGAGAGCAAAGGTAAAATTACTTTCTTTCTGAAGCTCAACTTGTTCTGTGGAAAAAAACTAAAGTCTTTATCCCTAACTGAAATTTTTCTAGTTAGTGTTTGTTTCTCCATGTGTTTCAGGTGGCAGTAATGTAATGAAGTCTATTCATGGAGTGGGGGAGCTAATGACCCAGGTGGTGCTGCGAGGAGGGGGCTTACTGCCCACCACACCGTCTCATCAGCCCGAAGGAGATGTGGTGAAAACACAGACGGAACCAGAGAGGGAAGATATCATGGTCATGGACACAAAGCTCAAGATTATTGAGATCTTACAGGTAGGCCTCAGTCAAATGTCCTTATTGTTCAGAAACGAATACTTATTTATGCCAAATCACGTGTCTGTATGATAAGCATTTTCAAATCTTAATCTGTAACTTTTTTTTATTATTTTCTGTAGTTCATCTTAAATGTGCGGCTGGACTACAGGATTTCCTGCCTGCTCTGCATTTTTAAGCGCGAGTTTGATGAGAACAATCCACAAGGAGACAACGCTGTCAACCCGAATGGAGGCAACAACAATGCGGCTCAGATGCCTGGTATGAGACAACGTTATTTAACAAAACACATTTTTTGCTACTTTAGTTCATAGACGTAAAACCGGCTTAGCTGATGTATTCCTTTTCAACTGATTTAACTCCAGGAAATCTTGACTTTGAGAATATTGAGGAACAAGCTGAAGGGATCTTTGGTGGAAGGTAACTCAAATTCTCTGTTTCAAATCGATTTTCTGTATCTTTAAAGAAAAGAGTAAATAATGATAATGAGGGAGTCTTATCTTCGCTCAGTAAGATTTGGTTGAATTGTCTCTGTAATTTACCTTGAGATGACATTTGTTGCACTTGGCACTATAGAAATAAGCACAATTTGATCTTTTCCTTTTTGTTAGTGAGGAAAACACTCCTTTAGATCTGGATGATCATGGAGGTCGCACATTTCTGAGGGTCCTGCTGCACCTGACAATGCATGACTACCCTCCTCTGGTATCTGGAGCCCTTCACCTGCTCTTCAGACACTTCAGCCAGAGGCAGGAAGTCCTCATGGCCTTCAAACAAGTAAATGAAACCAAATTCCACATGTTGTTTTCCAACCATACATGTCTAAGGTTTACTGTTGGTTTAATATATTTAATACATAAATAAAATTATAATAAAGAAATGTGGCTTGCATTGATTAAAAATATAAAAAAAATAAAAAATACATTTGTAGGTATTCTATTAAATGAATTTGGATTGATTCTAATTCACATTTCTAAGCAGAAAATAAATCTGTTCAGTAGCTAAAGCCTATATGAATATGTTTAAGTCCAGCAAATTTTAATTGTCCTTAATCAACTGAATTGATTAAATTCTTCCTTATATGAACTAGCTCATCTGGTTAATGCTTCATGTTAAAAAGAAACAAAAACTACAAGCTTGTTTGTGATTACGCAGAAAAAAATTTAAATAATAGATTATCTGTTAAGACCAGTGTTGTTTCTGACAGCCATCTTATATTTAGTATTAGTTTTCATCTTCAGGAGGAGATCTGTAATTAGTTTTAGTCGCATTTTAGTCATTACAATATGTGGTAGTTTTAGTCAACTAGAACTCCAAAAGGTTTTAGTCAGTTTTATGTTACACTTCAAAAAACCTCTAACCTTTACGACTTCGAACAACGAGATTCTTTCCCAGACTGACAGCTCTTGCCTAAATACTACATTTCCTGGGTATAGAATGCTGCTGTGCAGTTCATCACTGCTGTTTGGTAGGTTTTATTACCGGTTGGTGAACTTGGCATTGAAACTAGGAATGCAAAATAAACTATTTGAACGATTCCAGTAATATTTAAAAGTTAGAACAGATTATGATCCTTTTTAGAATCTTGATGCCGAACCCTACTGATTTTAGCTGAACGTTTATCATCAACCACTCAGTATAAAGAAACTCTGCTTGCTAGAAGTAAGAGCTTTAAATGTAAACTATATCTTATAAACTTTGAAATAATTGTCATTGTGCTGCCACCCTGTTTTTTTTTTTTTCAGGTCCAGCTGCTTGTTACGAGTCAGGATGTAGAAAACTACAAGCAGATCAAGTCGGATCTGGACCAGCTACGTTCTATTGTGGAGAAATCTGAACTGTGGGTTTACAAAAGGCAAGGAGAGGATGGAATGGATGGAGATGGACCTGCAGAGTCTGACAATAAAAAGAAGGTTTTACTAAAACTTTTTGAGTTTCATCAAATGGCTTCAGTATGAACATTAAGGCTATGGAAGATGATGGAACAAAAATAACTAGTATAAATGTATTAATTTCCCTCCAGGGAGATTCTGCTGGTTCAGACAAGAAGTCAACAGAAAGCACTAGTAGCTACAACTACAGAGTTGTAAAAGAGGTAGTTATTTCATTTTGCTCAGTATGCTAAAAATGGTTTTGACTCTACTCTAAAATCCACTTTTTGCCCGACTTGTTTAGATCCTTGTGCGTCTCAGTAAACTGTGTGTCCAGGAGGTAGCTTCAGGAAAGAAGAGTAAGAAACAGCAGCAGAGGCTGCTGAGGAACATGGGGGCCCACAGTGTGGTGCTGGAACTCCTACAAATCCCCTACGAAAAGGTTTAAAACTAATTTAACAGTGGATTGAAAGTATAATAATCATGGGTCTTGAAAGAGCTGCATAATGTCGCCTCCTTCTTAAATTTTTTTTTTAAAAAGTACTTGTCTTTTCAGGGTGAAGATGTTAGAATGCAGGATATCATGAAATTGGCTCATGAATTTCTGCAAAATTTCTGTGCTGGGAACCAGCAAAACCAGACTCTTCTTCATAAACATATCAACTTATTCCTTAACCCAGGAGTGAGTATCACAGTTAGTTTTTACACATGACACATTCTGGTAAAGTTAATTTTTCTCATCCTTCTTTCAATTTCCATAGATCCTAGAGGCTGTTACCATGCAGCACATCTTCATGAACAATTCGCAGCTGTGCAATGAAATCAATGAGCGTGTTGTCCAGCACTTTGTCCACTGCACTGAGACGCATGGGCGACATGTCCAGTACCTGAAGTTTCTTCAGACAATAGTTAAAGCTGACAACAAGTTCATAAAGAAGTGTCAGGACATTGTCATGGCAGAGGTATGTTTATAGAAACCGAATGAAGTAAATAATGTTGTTAAAGTGATTAAGATATGCATTTTATCTTAATACTTCCCCAAATTGAAAGAAATTGACTACAAAAGATTTTTGTTGTCCCCCAAAGGAGATAATTGGGTGTAGCTTAGACAATAAGTAAAAGACAATAGTTTTTATCTATATATAAACAAACCCTTTATTTACTGTGGATATGGACTATGAACCCTTAGGGTTGTTGAGCTGCTGCAACTTCTTTTACAAGTTAACATTTAGAAAAGAAATGCTGGTAATTTTTTTTTAATCCCCTAAAGTGACTATTAGTCACTTGACATTTAGAGCAAGTCAGCAATATGAGTTAGAATAGAAGTGATTGTATCTTCAGTTAGTGATTCTGTTGTCATTCTGGAATCTTCTATCTAGTTGGTGAATTCTGGTGAAGATGTCCTGGTCTTCTACAATGATCGAGCATCCTTTCAGACCCTAGTCCAGATGATGCGTTCGGAGCGGGACCGCTTGGATGAAAACAGCCCTCTAATGTATCACATCCACCTGGTGGAACTGCTGGCTGTCTGCACGGAGGGAAAGAACGTTTACACTGAGATAAAGTGCAACTCCTTATTACCCTTGGATGACATAGTGCGAGTTGTCACCCATGAAGACTGTATCCCAGAGGTGGGAATGAAAAGAAAAATCCTCAGCTCCTTCATTTTTGTTGTTAATCTACACGAGCTCTTAATAGAAATGCATCCATAAATGTTACATTGTTTCTTGAACGGTTGTGCCGATCTGGTCCCTCCGTGATGGTTGATGTGGTAAACAACAGAGTGTTGTTTGTCTAGGTGGGTAGAAAGCACCGGAGAGCCATGTGCACGACATGCACATTTATGCTTGGTGTGCTCCCGTCAACCCCAAAGACCACAAACCACATGGCACTCTAGAATGTGGGAGTTGCAATTGTGGTGACCATCTCCCTGCGACGCACCACTAACCTCATAGGGATGTCCCTGCACAAATAAATCAGATTGATTAGCAATGATTTCCTTTATTTTTGGGAGATTAGTGAAACTGATCTTAATCTTTTGATAAAGTAAAATTGAAGCTTTAAAGATTTATTGTGATCCTATTGTGAGACAACTCTCACAAAAGAAAATGTTGGTATTAGTCAAAATTGAAGTCGGTATATTAGGCTTTTTGGAGGTTGGACTCATCTTGAGCTCACAGCTGGGCCAACCTTCATTAAACTTCGTTTCACGCAAGTGATCATGCCCAAGGCAGGAAGGGCACAAGTCATGGCCATCATCTGCCTGAAACACAACACCACAATCCATACAACAGTGAAAGCCATCCATGTTGACGCTTGACAAAGTGTAATTAGAATGGAAATAGAAAGTTGGTTAAAATTGGGAGAAGGGGTGTGATATCTGCCGTCACCAGTTGTTGCCAAGCATGCAAACAAAAATTGGCCAACAGGCACTAATTATAATGAAGCTAACTAAGAAAGGTTGAGAATCTGCTGCCATCACCAGGTAGAAAAACCAAACAGAAAAAAAATTAAGTTGGCTTAATCATGGAAACGGTCCACTAGGTCAGTTAATACTGTAAGAGGTGGTGAAAACTGCTGCTCTCACCAGGCATTAAAAACAAAACATAAGGTGGCTTTACACCTTAAGCTACAGCAGACCAAGAGATATGTTATACTGGGAGAGGAGGATGAAACCGCTGCTGCCATCAGGTACAAAAAAACAAGACATAAAATCCAAAGAATAAAAATAACAAAGTAGTCCAGAATGAGTAAGTGCGATACACGCTGCCATCACTAAAAAATTGCAAAACATACCTGGAAAAGTCTTCCATGAAGATCAACTTATTGTATGCGCTGGAGGGTTAGAATGCTGTTAAATCCAGAGGAACAGGCCCATGAATAAAGCCCGAGTATAAAGCTTTATAAAAGCTTTATAAAGCATTATAATAAAGGAATCACTCATGTGTCTCGATTGATGCATAAAGCAATCCTTCAGTGCTTTCTGCACCGTCTTTTGCTGGTCAGTAGGGGTGAAATGGAACAGAACTGAGGCCCCCACTCTACTTCATCCTAACAGTGTTTTTTAAGCATTGAGGTCAGAACTCTGTCCTGGTCGAAAAAGTTCTTAGAAGATCCTTTTCCGTTGATTTGCTGGTGTTACCCAATTCTTTAGGCAATGTTCAGCTTTCTTTAAAATTATGTCAGATAATCCCATCTAATATAATTTTTCCATATGATATTTGAAATACCATACTGATATAGTAAAAAAAACAAACAATAAAACGTAATGCATTGGTTTTCTCTCATACACACCCCCACGCTGGGGAGTTTTTTTTTCTTTTATTTGTTTTTTGTTTTATTAGGTCCATCTGTTGGCATTAAGGTACATTTTTCTTTGTTGCTCATGAGCTTATTCTTTACTCATGTTTATTTGTTTTTTTATGCTTTTTGGCTTCATAAGTTATTTTCTCTGTAATTATTTGAGCTGTTCAAAGCTCAAATAGAGCTCAAACCTCCTGAGGTTTCAGCCCAGG
>NW_015150504.1:1849374-1902949 GCF_000732505.1 Cyprinodon variegatus
AGGTAGTTAATTATTAAACATAAATTATGTTATTAAGATGACAAACGTGGTTAAAACAGGATTAAAAACAGGATTCAGTGATTAAAGACTGATCTTTTTCGGCTTCTTGAGAACTTAAAGGAGAAACGCAAACAGGCATGATAGTAAAACCACAACACAGGCGACTGAAACAACTCTCTGAACACTTCTTTGAATTTGCTCTTTCACAGGGCCGTTGTGACTAGTTTTACTTCCTGTTTGCGACCACTAATCTGTTTTTACAACCACACATGACGTACAATATAACCACACATTTTGATGACAATACATACTGATTCACTCACATGTAAGATGGGGTTTATTCAAAACACTTCTGAAGCTCTTTTTCCTCCCAAGTTACATCCAAATACATTTCTTATATTTGTATAAAAACATAGCTGTAAGTGACTTCCCTTATTCCACTTTTAAATATGCAGTGCTTCCAAAATTTAGAGAATTTCTTTTTAGGGTGTGTGTTTTTAATTTCCTTATCAACATATTTTCTTTATCCTAATAGGTGAAGATTGCTTATATCAACTTCCTAAACCACTGTTATGTGGACACAGAGGTGGAGATGAAAGAGATTTATACATCCAACCACATGTGGAAGCTGTTTGAGAACTTCCTGGTGGACATTTGTAGGGTAAGCCAGAACCTTTTTTTTAAGAAGACTGGTAAAGATTTGAGAGATTTTGCCTGTGATCACACTGACCCTCAAGTCTGATTTGGGCCATATTTGCCTGCATTGTGAATGGGGCCTTTGATCTGCAAAGGAAACGATACAAACAGGAAGTTGGGTTCAGTTGTTTTGGCTCATGCCATTTTCCTGTCCATCCTTTTCTCAGGTGTGCAACAACACCAGCGACAGGAAGCACGCAGACACAACCCTGGAGCGTTACGTAACCGAGACGGTCATGAGCATCGTCACATGTTTCTTCAGCTCTCCTTTCTCTGACCAGAGCACAAGCCTTCAGGTAGTGTTGTCTAGCGTTTCGATTTATATAATACAAGCAGGCTTGTAGATTTACTCACAAGTGTTTTTAATGTACTCAAAAAATGTCCTTGAGGTTGACAAGATACACTTGCATTTATGTTATAAATGACTTTCTTCCCTTTAACAGATTGCCCGCCATATTTATGTAAGTAGTGGAAACTTCCCCCTTTTTTTTCCCCAACCTTTGGGTGTGTTTCTTACACACTTTCTCTGAATGTTTGAGGAGTATTCACTGTGGTTTTAGTTCCTTACTCCTTAGTCAGCACAGGACTGATTGTGTTGCACAAGGTTTTGCTGGGATGTGGTGTACATGAAGCATTGTTGGTGTGTTGTCACCTTGTGGTAGCTGTGTTTGGAACCCTTGCAAGTTTTCCTGAGAATCATGACTTAATTCTATTGAAGCAGAATCTCCTAAAACTGTGTTTGATGAGGTACTATGCTGAATATCTTCATATTTATTATAGGGACTCAGGTTTACTTTTATGAAAGTCTTTCCAAGAATTTTGTGTTCAGCGGTTTAATGTTTTTCTCTTGTAACAGGCAGCCATTCTTGGAAAGATAACTGAGGTATTAATTTTACTGTAGGGCTGCTGGCAGGTAGATACTATTTGTACTGTTGGTAGGAGTACATGATTTGTGTTGTAGTAGGTAGACATGTGATCATGAACAGCTGACCTGCTGGACATGTAATGCTTTGAACTGATTGGACTTAATCCAGACAGTCGCTCTGTTGGGTTATGAATGTCCATTGCCATGAAAAAGTGTTCATTTCCCTTTTAAGATTAAAAGCATTCTGTGGTATTGCAAACACAAATTTTCTTTGCAATTTTTGTGATGCACTAACATGAAGTAAAAGGTGACTAGGAAGTTACAAATAATAATCTTACATGTGTTATCACATGTGTGATTACTTTGTGGAATCGCCTTTCCTGCAGTTGTTCTAATCTGCAGGCAATTTTTTTTGGCCCATTTGGCTTTGCAGAATCACTTAACCTTATAATATTTCATTAAGATCCATTTATCCATCATCTTCCGCTTATGTGGGTCGGGTCGCGGGGGTAGCAGTTTCAGTAAGGTGGCCCAGACGTCCCTCTCCCCAGCCACTTGGGCTAGCTCCTCTGGGGGAACGTTTAAGTGTTCCCAGGCCAGCTGAGAAATATAGTCCCTGGGTCTCCTGCCGAGAGGACGTGCCTGGAACACCTCACCAGGGAGTCATCCTGGAAGCATCCTAAAGAGATGCCCGAGCCACCTCAACTGGCTCCTCTCGACATGAAGAAGCAGCGGCTTTACACGGAGTCC
This sequence comes from Cyprinodon variegatus, assembly GCF_000732505.1. Taxonomy (NCBI): domain Eukaryota; kingdom Metazoa; phylum Chordata; class Actinopteri; order Cyprinodontiformes; family Cyprinodontidae; genus Cyprinodon; species Cyprinodon variegatus. The sequence goes on from NW_015150504.1 coordinate 1,851,686, forward strand.
TCCCCGGATGAGATTATCATTGAGAGTTTATCTAAATTCTTTTCAAATGTAGCAGCTCTGGCTGTATTTTTCGAGTCTGTGCTGCTTCAAGGTGAACATCCACCCCAATTTCCAGTTATTTGAACTGTTTTTCCATTTGAACTGTCCAATCTACTATAATCACAGAGGAGATTATCTGCTCACTTTTCTGCCACACATAGATGTGTTGATGTAGGTTTAGAAAACAAAATTCACCTTTGACTTCATTTCACAATACTTTCTTCCAGGGTTTTGCAGTGTAACCTACTGTACAGTTCAACCTGTGGTAAACTGTAAATGGGACTTCTTCTGACTTTCTTTCAGCAGTGGGATAAGGATACTATTTTGTTACCTAACCCTGGTTTCCCAACACTAAAAACCTGCCATGTTTCTTGGTCTTTATGATGCAGTTTGTTCAGTATTTTTTTTCTGCAAAAGCTTATGGTGGCTGAACAGCTGAACTCAAATGATTGGTGATTTCTGATGCAGTTTCTCTGGCTGTCAGAGTGAAGGAGACTAACCTTTGCATGTTGGAAATGTTAAAAAATTTGTGTCATTTTACTTGCACTGAAAAACTATGTATTTCCTTATTGGATAATTATGTAAAATCACAAAAAAAATACAGAATAATGACTTTTATTTTTGCAAAAATACATTTCAAGGGGTATGAACACTTGCAGTACTTGAACTTACTGTGCTTATTCTACCTACCATACCCCGTGCTTCTTCTTTTCTCATTCTCCTGTTGTGATGATTTTCTATGTGATTTGATTCCACCTGTCTCACAGACTCGTCAGCCAGTATTTGTGCAACTACTTCAGGGAGTGTTCAGGGTCTACCACTGTAGCTGGCTGAGCCCTGCTCAGAAGCACTCAGTCGAGGGGTGCATTAAAGTACTTTCAGACGTGGGTAAGTACCAAAACTGATGCTCATAGCCAAATTCAGTAAAAGCCTTCTTAAAATGGTTAAATCTATTGGTCTTTTCCAGCAAAGAGCAGAGCGATTGCCATCCCAGTGGACCTAGACAGTCAGGTGAACAACTTGTTTGTCAAGCCCAATAACGTTGTGCAGAAGACCCTGCTCAGCTGGAAGCAGTCTGCAAAGAACACGTCCAGGAGAGAATCAAGCCTGTCTGCTTCTAAAGACTACAGAAACATCATAGAGAAGCTGCAGGTTGGTAGCAATTCAATTCATGCACTTAAGTTAATCTGACTAGAAATGTTGCAGAAAGTTGAGCAAATTGGACGGGAAAATAATGCAATTGCGAAAAAAAAAACATCAACCAAGACAAAAAAATGTTAAACAAAACAACAGGAAAACAATAGTGATACAAAATGTGAGCAGGATAAAATGGCTAATTCCATTTTTGTTTAAATATAGTTCTTTATATTTTCCAATAATATTTTGGAAGTTTTAAGAGATCCAGCTATTTGTGAATTAAACTTGAGTGATGGCAGTAGTATAAGAGATGTAGCCCTTTTTAAAACTGGACTCTAATGAATAAAAACAACTGCACTGACCTTGTTACTTAATGTACATCTTCTGGGGTTCCCATCTGCCCTTAAACTCTCTGCATCTCTTTGACATTTAAAATTAAAGTAATCTTTTAATTTTTTATATTTGTTTTATTGACTGATGATTCCAGACCTAATTTCCTTGGATTCTATAGCATAAATCTGCTAGGAATTATGAATAACTTTGGAGTCGTGTGTAACTGGACTAAACAGAAGCTTTTTGTTTAAGAGTAAAGTTGTCACAAAACTTGTACTACAGATCCTGTAAAAAACGCAACTTCCTGCAGTGAAATATGGTGGTGGCAGCGTTACCCTCTGTTGTTACTTTCCCTGTCTACTTGTGGCAGAAACCTTAATGTAGTAGAATAAAAACAAAACTCATGTGACAGGTACAGCCCAACAGTAGTTTACATATTCAAAGGTTTGTGAGAAACCCTGTGAATGATTAAGTCCTTAACTTCTGCCAATCTGTCAACGGTAGCATGTTGAAACTCTGTCTCCTGCACAGTTCTCCTGAAGTAATTGCCAGTCATCTTTGGAAATAAGGCATTTACTGATGGGAATAGTTGCAACACCCACTTCCTTCCTACTGCACACATGACTAAAGTATTCACTGGAACTGTGTAAAAAATATCAGTGACCTGTCTTGTATAGAAGAGCTGTTATCTGTACAGGAAAGTGGGTTTGGCTGAGAGGTTTATTCTTTCCTTAATAAAACAAACAGTCCCTATGGAGACATGAACTCTTTGCGGTTATGTTGTGTTGTTCAAAGGCAGGTTGTGGTTAGTCACTGACCTCCTGCCAGGCCACACATATCCACTGCTCTGAATGTCTTTGTTCAAAACTCCTTAGTCCAGTAAAAATCACAGTGTTCTATATTTTTGTGATCTTTATTAGTTGGGTTAGGGTTAGATGAATTGAATAATATAAAACAATATTGAATGAAATGAAACAGCAGTATTGATATATCAGTACAAAAACACTGTGTTCTTGGTGAGGTGTCAAATTAATAAGTAGCCTATTCAGTAATTGGTTTATGACTCAGAACTGAACTGTTCTAGCACAGATTTTTTAATGCAATTCATCTGCCGCCAGTTAGTTTATTATTCTGAAACTATATCAAGTTTTTTTTTTTTTCTTAACTGTTCATGCTCATATTATAGTACATTTACTGTTCTTAGTTAATGAAAATTAGGCAAAGTTTACCTTCTGGAGCAGAACCTTGGTTGTTGTGCCTTTTATTTTTAGCCAAAAAAACACATTTTAAGAGAAGTCGGGAATTACAATTTAGCCGTAAAAAGTGGGAATATATCAACGTCTTTGACAGATTAGCATGGGAAGTTGTCAATAGGATAACTGTTCTGTTATGGTGGCATCATGGTGTTCTACAGGACATTGTTTCGGCTCTGGAGGATCGACTGAGGCCGCTGGTCCAAGCTGAACTCTCTGTACTGGTGGATGTCCTCCATCGTCCTGAACTGCTCTTTCCTGAGAACACCGATGCTCGCAAGAAATGTGAAAGCGGAGGATTCATATCAAAGTGAGCCTTGAGTTCTGATACTGATATTATTATTTTTTTTTTATGTAACAATCTTATTTCTAGTAGTTCCAATTTTGTTTTACAACTCAAGGACACGAACTTTTGAAAGATATCAGTAAAACTACCTCATACTGAGTCATATGATACACAACCATAAACTGAGGCGTAATTCAGTTTAATAGTACAATGGTCACACATTATTGAAATTTGCCAGACTGTATCAGGTTTTTGATCTACTCTGGTCTAAGCTGGGAATCACTGCACTAAAGCATCATCAGTAGATATTTTCATTTAACTTTAGGAAGGATCTTACTATTGCTAAGCCATTTGTAAAATGTACTGTTTCAGCTTACGTTTTTAATGGTGAATCTTCTGCATCTAATTTCCATGACACACCCCAAGTGCTGCCGATGTGACATTAAGGCTACGTTTACACTGCAGCCATTTTTGTTCAATAACTTTTTTTTGTAAACCGATTCTTTAGTATGGTCTTTCGCATTTCCAAATATATGCGACTGGTATGTGCTCTCCTGTATGAACTGCATTCAAAGAAGTGTCCCGCATGCGCACTAGAAGCATATTTGTCGAGTAATAATGTTGTACAGGTCGGATAAATGCGACCTGGGCGTTCAGACACAGGTCACATTTGAAAACATCAGTTTCGAATTGGATTCAGGCTTGTTGTGTAAAAATAAAGATAGAAGCAGTGATTTAGAGTCTTTTTCTTGTAGTTGCTCCAAGTAAAAATCCTAATTGAGGAAAAAAGATACATTAAGATAAACACAATACTTAAGAGTTAAAAGGTTTGTATTAAAACATATTTTTAAAGGGTTAACTACCTCATTGTAACTTCTGACATTTAAATTGCCTGGAGGAATTACAGTTTAAGGTTTGGCCATCAGGGTCAAAGGGAGGCTGGTAGTCAGCTCTCTCCAGCAGGCTATGGGCAAAAGGCAAGTACAGCCTGCACAGATTACTAGTCCATTGCAGGGCAAAACATCTACAGACACAACTGAGGGCGGTTTAGAGATGCCAGTTAGCCTACTGATCATGTTTTTGGACTGTGGGAGGAAGCCTGAGTACCTAGAGACAACTCAGGCATGGACAGGGAGAACATGCAGTCTCCTGGCAGGAAGACGCCAGGCCGGGAATCGAACCCAGGACCTGCAAACAAAGTGATCAGATACTATTGGGTCTAGAAGGTATTCCCTTAAATAAAATATCAAACCTATCAAATCCATTTCAGTAATTTTGTTAGTTGTTTTTTTTTTGGTTTTGTTTTTTTATCATTGTCCCATTTTCTGTTATTCAGTATTTTTATTTATTTATTTTTTGAGTGTTTTGGCTGCAAGACCAGGACTTGAAAGTGAAAGCAGACAATGAGGCAAATGTATCTAGTTTTGATTTAAACATGGGGCTAACCGTTGAATTGGTAACGTGAAACTTTCTTTTTAGGGTGTTTCTATACTGAACGGAGGGCAGTTTAAGGGAGAGATCCTGAGATCCTAAAAGCTGCTTTTACAGTTTTAGATACTTTAGAAACAGATGGTATACTTGAATTCAAAGAGTATATGATCCCTCTACATTTATGGAGAAGAATAAACACTTAATGTAAGTTTAAGCTTGGCCATTAAGAGCTTTACACATAATGAGAAGGATTTAGAATTATGGGCTGAACCTCAGTGGTAGCAAATATAGAGAGGCTAAAACCACAACAGAATGGGATCCGTTTCAGCCGGGCCAGTCAGCATCCCCCCTTACATTCTGGATTAAATGAAGGGTTTCCAGGAATTGTTTGAACAGTTTTCCTCACTCTGAATCACAACACAAAAAAAATATAACTGATTTAGAATATCAAGGATTCAAATATTAGGGAATATAATCTCAATATATGGTTATTTTTATTTAAAGCATTTAAAGGCTGTAAGATAAAACCTGTTTTCTTCATTTAGAAGTAGAAAACAAATCTTTGAGAACTAAATCTTTTCATTAATATGACTTCATTGAATGTGTTCTGTTGCACTTACTGGCCTTAAGCTGTCACTCATACAGATGTAGCCCTGTTATGTATTATACCATGCTATTTACCATAGTATACCACACTGTTGATTTAGCTTTTGATTGTATTGAAATGTTGCTTCACTTGCTTGTTGTTGGTTTACAGCAGCAAATTCAGAATCATTACTTTCCTTCCTCTCCTCTTTGACCAGACTGATCAAACACACCAAGCAGCTACTGGAGGAGAACGAGGAGCGTCTCTGCATCAAGGTGCTGCAGACGCTCAGGGAAATGATGACGAAAGATCGAGGCTATGGGGTGAAGGTATGCAAAGCCTGGTTTCTGTCTGAATGAGAGTTTAGCAAAGAATGTCCCACATATTAGATATTGATTAACTGCAATGGACCCTTCTGGAAGTTTTATAAAATGTATATTTTCTCTACCTTTTTATTTGCTTTCGTTAAGTGTGAATAGGTTCTGATAATTTTATTTACATTTACAATTTTCCTTTTAAATCCTTGCAGCCACTACAGTTGGAATTTATTTTCAACTTTGTCCACTTCGATGATCAATGTTTTTTTTTTCTAGATGCTTTAATAGAAATAACGCTGAAAATAGGTTCCTTCCTTGGTTATCTTCCACAAAAAAAAAAGTACTGAAACTGTATGCAGCCAAACTGTATACAAAAGACCAAAATCACACATTGCAGCATTATTAACACTATTAACAGCATGCATGGTCCAGTTCTTTCATGCAACTGTTTTCTATACCATTCATTGGCTGCTAAGGATCTCTGTACTAACACAAAGGAACTTAGTAGTGACTAAATGAATTTTGTTTTATTTGGATTAGGAGGTCAGTTACTGCTTCTTAATCTACTGTAATATAAATCACAGGGAATCAGGTTGTTACCTTTGACTAAATGGTTGTTACAGCACAATTTGTACAGTTATGATTAAAGCAGACTAAATCTAGCAATGTAAAAAAGAAAAAAAATTATTACTCTCACTCTGAAAGCAGCAACACAACACATGTCTAAAACAGGAATCTGTTTAGCAATCAGGATCAAATTAAGCATATTTTTATCAAGCAACCTTTATAAAATGTTTTTGTCTCAAAAGGCTGTAACAAATACTATCAGAATATATTGAAACTTACAGTACATCAAACAGCTGTAAATATTATTTCAAATAAATCATAAGTGAACACACCAAACGTAAATGTTATTGTCTTAAATTAAAATATATAAAAAAAACAACCTATAAAAACTGCTTTGCTTCAAGTATCAACAGCTTTTTTTAAGATCCTGTAGCAATACTTCACTGTATTTAACACATGGTTTTATCGAGTGTTAATAGTAAACTTGAGGCTTGTGGCCCAGAAATGTTTTGAGGGGAAAAAACACTGTTAAGAGGACAATTATCCACTTTTTACATGTTTGCACCTTTCAAATTGGATTGATCATTACTAGTGGGCATTTCTGCATTTCTGAAGAAGTCTTACACAAATTGGTCACTAAATGTTCAAAATATAAAGAAGCTATTTGTTTTCATCAAACCTTATCTATGTTAATTAATTAGTCTGGCTAATATCATCTACTAACTTAACACGTTAAACCGCCTTCTTCACTCATTGGTGGTCTTGATTAAGATGTGTGATTTGTCCTAAAACAAATGTTATGTATTAATGCAGAATTTTACAGTAATGAAAAGAAAAACCCAACCTCTAATTTAATGTCATTTGTTCAGTGTTGGATGTTTTTCCTGTAAAGGCAGATTTATGTCCCCACTGAAAAAAAAAAATGCTCAAATTATTGGTTCTGGTTTTTTTCAAAAAAGGACTTTAACACATCTTTAGCACAGGCACCGATACACCTAGAAGGCACTGTTATGTTTTTGTTAAAAAGCTTTACATGTGCACATTTGTGAAGGGAGCTTTAACATGCTAACAAGCTCTACTAACGGTCTGCCTCCTATACTTTTTCTCTTGCAGCTGATTGCCTTTGATGATGAAATGGATGTGGCTGAGGTTGATCATTTTACTTACTATTGTGACGTCCATTGATTTGTTTCACACTAACAAAATAGAAAGTAGTCTTTTGAGCTTCCCAATCCCATCCTTGGCACATTTCAACAGCTTACTGTAGATCATCCCTTGTTTTGTGTTTGCCTACGTTATTAGGAGTCGGTTGTGGACTTCATGTCAAATTATAGTATTTTATTGACACTTGTAGTTTAGTTATTCACTGTGCTTGTCTGTCCTGCTTGCACATGTATAGTTATTTGCCATGTTAGTGTGCTTTATAAGCTATAGTAATTAGTTTTTTTATGCTTTTGAAATAGGCTGAGAATATAAGTTTATTACATTTGATATGTATCTATCTCATTGATCTGGTACGTTTAGGTAAGGATTACTGTAAATTACATATTTACACTTATAAAGTCCATATTTAAGTATTAGCCCTAAAATATTTTTTTTTTATGTTAAATTGACATTCATCATCACTACATTTAACTATATCACTTTAACATTTTAACTGTACAAGTTCTCTTACTGTCAAAGATGATAGCTGTGTCCAAACATCCGCCCTAACCCCTAAAACCCACATATATATATTTATACATTTACAATGAAATTTAGATTTTTATTTTAAATTACTCTAGATGTTGTGCTTATGTTTTTTTTTTGTTTTGTTTTTTTTTCAATAAATGGTTGTAGTTCTTACCATTAACTTATATTCCAGATACAGAGTTGAGGATTTGGCAAATGAAGCAAGAGGAATTATTTTTGTTGGTTTTCAGGGATACAATTTTCAATCATCGTATTGTTTTATTTCTGATCCTGCAATTTTTCAAAGCTTTGACATGCCAAGGCAGTTTTTTTTTTTATTGAAGTTATTTATTGGAAATAGAAAGATATGCAGCTGTATTAATTTTTTTTTTCAATCTGAATAGCTTGTTATGTGGTAAAGAGGCAATACAACTTGTGTTTGAGAGATTTGTGTGGCATAAAGGGGGTTTCATTTATCCTTTTTTTTATTATTTACAGAACCACATATAATTTATATTTTAAATGTGCTTTAGTGTTGGGAATATGAATTTCTGTTGTCGGCACTGTTGGCATCATAAGTTGACCAGGATTAGTGTTTATTCCCTTAAAACAGTAAATTCTTTCACCAACTATGAGATATTTAAGAAGCTACTGACTTTTTCTTTCTGTTAAGCCTTCTTATTTCCTGAAAGTCTTGCACTTTCTCTTTATCCCAGCGTAAATTAACCACATATGTGTCGAAGCACATCAAAGGAAAGGGTTTCCTCCTGAATAGTTTCTTCCTTCAAACTTAAACTATTTTCAGCTCCTCGTTGGTTTGAAAAGTTTACTTCAGATTTCCTATTTGTATGCAGCAAAAAAACTTCCACAGTAAGGAAAATTCTTTGACCTATGGCGACTCATAAACATCCAAGTTAACATCCACAATTTTTTAAGTCTTGAAGGCCCTCACACCCTTCAAGGACATAAAAAAATTCAATGCAGACATCTTTAGTTCAAAGTAATTACACAGATTTTTTGGCAAATGTGAACATTTCTGTAACTAGTCAAGTTTAACAACTCTTAGACATTTTTTATAAAGCACACATTCAACTCTGATATCTTTTTAAAAAAATAATCCCACTAAATTGTTCAGCGGTCTTATGCCACAGCATGCTGACTCTCAGTCTGCACAAACAAATGCTCCTGATCTCTGCATACCAAAATGTAAGGTATGGCCTCAACTGGTGATAGCTTTCTCTACTTTCTGATTATTTTGACGTTATGCTTTATTTGACCACAGAGGAATCAATCGGGAATCAATTGGGAAACTTTAATCCCGAAATGGTCAGTTGATCTTTTACCATAAAATATGACACCGATACAGTAACACTTGGCTGACCAGGGCACATCAAAGGCAACAGAAATGCTTCACAGATGTGATTTCCATTTTTTATCAGAAAAAGAAAATTTATTTTCTTAGGTTTCACCCTCATAATGTGTTTACCAGTGCATTATGCACAGCAAAAATATGTTAAAAAGTGTAATAACTCTTTAATGTTAGTTTATAACATTTATGGCTCTTTGTTAAGTTATTTATTTTAAATGACAGCTACTGGAATGACGTCATCATTTTACTCATGTTGTCGGTGGCAAATGCTTTACTATTTCAAGTCGCCTACGGGTTTTTCCTGAATTCTCTTAGTATATCAAAAGTGAAAGAACACTTTGTCAAAGCAGTAGAATCTGTGTGCTCCGTGCAAAACCTGTTAAAAGCACCTCAAAACATTTAGTGAAGTAAAAAAAAAAAAAAGACCAGTGTTACCTTGCTCAGCCAAAAGAATGCTGAGTATGAGGGACTTAACAAACATGTTAGGTGAGGAAATGGAGCAAATTTATTGGAAAGGGTCTTTCCAGACTTGCAGGAAGAAGCATTTTCTCGGTTTCTCTATTAGGTCTGTTTTGTTTTCCTTCCTTTCCTCCCTGTTGCTGGCTGTTTTTGGTGCTGAAGTATTGGAAATCCCCCCCCCCCCAAAAAAGCTCTTGGTATGGCAACTCTGCCCATAAGCAGTAACTTAAGATTGTACTCCTAACCCTGACTTCAACAGCCCAGTACGTGCTCTCTGCCACTCAATCATGTGGATACGGTAACTCACATTAGCAACAGCACGCAGGGGTCTGGCTGATAGTCGCATGCAAGCCTGAACCCCATGCTGACTGCAAGATAAACTTCCCCTATACCTGTTACGTAACCCAAGTGTTAAACCTGATGCTGTTTTCTGACCAACCACACCTCGCAAACACACAAACAAGCAGGCCCCTCCCAAACCTAAACAGCAAGCCAAAGGTCCCAGGAGCGAGTGCAGCTGTTAGTTTCACTACTGCCTGACAGTCTGCCTCATGCCTCTTGTAGCTGCATGCCCTGTCCATGCACCAGATTTTGCAGATTCAGTCTAGATGAGTGAGCGGGAATGAGGCCAAGTGCCTCTTCCCCAGGGTGCATGTCATTTTTCACTTAAGAAAAACATGGTAACATCTTAGCCAGGGAATCTTTTAGATCTGCCCTGCTTCTTTTTCTGGAGGATTGCTGCTGTTTCTGCTTCATGTAAAAGTTTTAAATGGGTTCAGGATTTTTCTTTTTTTTATGGTTTTGTGTGTGTTTTAACCCCACCTCTCTAGCACATTAATTTCTTATCATTATGCTTTAACCATTTTTTTTGTTGCCCCCCCCTTATTTAGTCTTGCCAATCTTCCAGTTTTCTCAGTGTTCTTGCCGGTTTTTCATTATTGAAATCAAGAATATTTTCTGAACCCCTAAGTTTCCATTTTTCTTCATTTACTCTTATGCTTAAGGGCAATTCTGAAAGTTTTAGACTGCAGTTCTTGCCGTCAGTCAATGGGGGGAGCTCTAGGTTTTTCCTTGCTCTGTCCAGCCTAGTCCTAACTTACTTAAATTGAGACTGTTCAGGTCTTGGCCTGAATCCAGCTCTCTAGCAGAAGTAAGATGTGATAATATTTTAACTTGGTTTCCCTCCTTTCTATCCCTGACATTGAATCTTATCAGTAATTTGTGAAGCAATGAAGGCCAGGTAAGAAGTGTCAACTGTCTATGGTGAATGGACACTCAGTACGTGAAGATGGCAGGAGTAATTTATTTATTTATTTATTTTGCATATAAATTAAATTAAAACTCCCAGGTCTCAAAAAGGAAAGAAATTAATCTCCATTTGGTCTTTTAAAAATGTGCATGCGTCTTTTTATATTTTTTGCGGTCTTTTTCGCCAGATTTTTCGAGTCACAATTTTTTTCCCTACTACTTTATACATATTTTAGAGATTTGTTGGAAATATGACAAACAGATGTGATGTTAAAAGCTATGGAGGTCAAGTTAAATTGATGACGCATGTTTTTTGAAGCTAAAAGAGTTTCAGATGGGTTTTTGGGATAGCAAATGAGGCCAGATTACTCAAACGATGCGTGCATTCGCATTAAAAAAGAACTTATTAAGCTTAATCATACTGACAGATTCTAACTGTGCCTTCGGTCTCTTGCATAATGCATGAATTTTCTGTTGAAATTGTTGATGTTAAAGGAGGCTTTGAGCAGGGAAATTCCTGTCCAGTTGCACAATTAATCAGCATAAAGTGGCATGACGGAGTTTCAATTGTATGTTTATGCCCAAGTTTGACTGTGCTCACTTTTCCACATCCCCAGCCCCCATGCGCAGTCAAGTTAATACATCTATATGTGGACAGTTTTTGATCTCTCTGACTGAACACCTCCCAACTATAAAAGCAGGTTACCTTCTTTAGAGTTTTGGAAAGGCTGACAAAAGTTCCGTCTCTGTTTGATTATAGCAGAGATTCACCGTCAGTGATTTGTTGGCCGATTTCCCTCCATCAACTTTGTAAATCTCTGACCTATAGATGCTGACATTAGCAGGTTCACATTTCTGTGAAAGAACTTAAAATTACTCCAAATATAAATTTTTTTTTTTCATAAAAAAATTGCAGTTTTCATGCAAAGCATCCCAAAGCTACAAAGCTTTCTCTCTGCATCATTTAAAATGTGCAGTTTCAGTCTCTTTTTCCAGAGCATGGGATAGATGTAACTGTGTTTAAACAATCAGTTTAAATTAATAACATCATATCTCACGTACATCTGTTAAACCAAATTAAACTCACTTATATATACACTTCAAAATATATAAATATATACAGTGATACCATTTGTAACATGGCATTGCTACTCTATCTAAATCTCTTTAAAGAAAAAAAAAGATTATGAGGGAAGGAAAGCTCTGACTCACTTTTTAGGAACAGATCTTTAAACGACTGATTCGTTTATTAGAAATACACAATCCAGAAGCATTTTTTCTTATCGATCTAAAATTATTTTAAAATAGGGCAGAGTTGGCATTGCAGTGAATTTAAGAAAGAAAGAAAGAGAGAAAGAAAGAAAGAGAGAAAGAAAGAAAGAAACACAGCTTTATATTCATTTCAAACAGATGGAAATGAATTGGGTTGAACATTAAAGATTGGGTTATGCTTGACGCACATACAATCCGTGCGGAAAATTTGCTGCAAGTCACAATTTCTTCAGAGTTTATGCCATGCTGTCCAAGAGCAACAGTAATTTCTCTCCATATTTTTTTCCTCGATCTTTTAATTGTGTTGATATTTATGGTCTAATTCACAGGGCATCTGTAGTTGTTTATATTTGCAAACATTCGCCGTTAGGAGCTGTTGCTCGCTCACAATGTTTTTCCACACTGATCCACAGGGATCACGCATTGGTGCCATCAGAAACGTATCAATATGTGAGGAGCCATCATTTTTATTTTTTATTTTGTTAAGCTGTATGTTTAGGATCCATCCATCCATCCGTTATCTGACACACTTGTTCCAATTGGGGTCGCGAGGGGTGCCGGTGCCTATCTCCAGCCTTTCAATTGGCGAGAGGCGGGGTACACCCTGGACAGGTCGCCAGTCCATCGCAGTATGTTTAGAATATTGGATGCATTATGTATTGAGGACTTATTAAAACTCAAACTCATGCTTTCTGCTGGTATGTTTCAGCACGTCAAAATGTGGAATACATTTGTGATTAAGGGTGAGCAGTTTAGTGTACAGGGATTTTTGGCCATGTATCTCATTGTCATAATTTCTCATAATCTGAATAAATGTGATAATTCTATCATCACAACACAACAACGTTTAACATAAGGTATTTTAATTCCTTTTTTTCTGTGGTATCTTTTTCTTTTTTGTTATTTTGAGATGTTGACTTAAATTAGATTACATTTGTAGCCCATTTCTACATGTTCCCTAAACGTTAGGCTAGTTATTCTTTGAGGTTATTACATTTGGGTTATTTTTGGTAACCCATTGCTAATCATTCAACTCTGATAAAAGAATTATGGAACTGTTTTTTTGCCAACAGTCTAAAATGTTGTATGGTAGCAACATGTATCTGTACACTAATTGGTGCAAAGTTTCTGCATATCCTTGCATTTTAGTGACATTTGCAGTGTCATGTTGAGGATGAGTAGCAGGTTAAAAGGGAACCAGAGGCTACTAAATGTGCTATGCAGTGTTGTACTATAACAATGTTCTATTAAAGGGACAAAATGTTGTTGTTGTTTTTTTTTTCTTTACAGAACTTGTGCTTTCTTGCTGCACCAGGTTTAGCTGCTTCTCATACGTTGTCTCGCCATAAAAACAATCATGCAATGTTGCCTTCCACCCTTAAGTCTGTCATGCACATTAATGATGTTGAGTCGTGCATGTTAGTCGACTATAGAATTTCCATACATAAATCAAATCTTTTAAATATATAATAGGATCAGGTGATGTTTTATATTATTTTATTTAAGAAGGGGTTTTACGCAATGAGGGCAAAAGCAACACAAAGCAGTCCACTCATTCCTGCCTTAACTAACATCAGCCTTTTATCTCCAATTAGCTGGCACCTCCACCTGAGCCTGAAGTCGCTGCAGAGGTGTGTTCAAAAGACACATGTTGCCCAATGATATGGATCTCTCCCATTGTATTTGTGCTTGGTGTCTTATATATCTTCATCTAAGCAGAAAAGGATCCCTTCCCATTCTCATACATTTTCTCTCTTGATGCCTCCATCAACCCATACAATTCTGCCTCAGTGAAACCCAGCTCTTAAATTATTGACCAAACCCCAGTTTCTTGACACCCGTAAGATTGTGCAGCAATGAGGGGGGTGGGGGGTTCTGAGTCATGGATGAGGTTTTTTTTTTTTTTTTTTTTCATGCCAGATTGGTGCTGCAGTGTATCTGTGAGTAACTTTATTATCTGATCAGTCTTTTAGCATCTCTGGTAGCTTGGTTTTCTGTCATTTAATAAGTTGACCTTGCTACATTTTTTTAAATGAGGGACTTGCCTTACAAGAAAGTGACCGAAGTGTGACATTGACCACATCAAGTTCTGGGAATGAGATTCTGAAGAGCTTTCCCAAGTCAAAAAAAATTGCAGGTGCTGCTTGTTTTAGAATGAAAAGCAGTCCTCCCTCGCATGGAACTGTGCATGAGTTTGACTCGACCTCACATCTTCCCTGACACAACCACTTCCCTCTTAACTGCATGATCAAATCTGCACCCTGTTTCCTGCATGCTTGTAAAGTCACTAATTTGCACAGGATCAATGGCCTGTTTTGTTCTCTTAATTATTTTCCCCACTTTTCCCAACTTTTATTTTATTTTTTTTGTCTATGCTTTCTGCTAACTCACAACACCTTTAAGGAGCTTGATCCCAACCAGCCACTGAAGCAAGTGGAGGATCAAAGGAGGGTAGGTAAAGTGTTTTGCTGTGGTCTGGTCCAAGACTGTCCTTTCGCTGTGCGACAGCTGACTAACTGTTACGAATCCCTCACAATCACACTGCTTCCACAGCATGGCGCCCACTCCCTTCCCTGACCCCTTTTATTGAATCTGACATGTGAGGCAGCTCAGCAGGAGGACAACACCTGTGCCCTTCAATCTTTTTGCAACATATGCGGCTGTGTTAGAAAGAATACTTCAATAACGCCAACCATGCCGCTGAAAGTTACACCAATCAAGCAAAGGGCAATTCATGTAGTCACCCAGGGAAGTGGGAGCAACCCCATGGTAGTCTTGGGTCTGCAAGGCCGTAACTTAAGATTTTTCTTTTGTGTTATGGTATCAAGTTGGTCATCTCTTTTCTAGGTACCCACATGGTGTAGATCTGTAGTCAATCAGCTCTATTTTACTTTTTATGATACTTTAAGGCCTTCATATGTTATCCATTCAAATCTTCTCAACTTTACTCTTAGATGTCAAGAAAATAAATCTTTGTTTCTCCTTTAAAAACTCCTGAGCTTAGCCTATTTTGCTTGGTTTGATCCATCAAAAGAAGGTGGTGGACTAAATACTTTGGAAATGGACTGAGGTCACTTTTCCATGTGCCCAGAACTTTAACTTGTTTTTCACATCTTTTTTTCACATCCTGACTACTTATGGAAATACAAGTGCAGTGATTAGTAGGAGGTCCATTAGAATTATTTTTAGTTTGATTATCTAATCTCATACAGTCCTTCTCAAAATATTAGCATATTGTGGTAAAGTTAATTATTTTCCATCATGTAATGATTAAACTTGAACATTCATATATTTTGGATCCATTGCACACTAACTGAAATATTTCAAGTCTTTTATTGTCTTAAAACAGATGATTTTGGCATACAGCTCATGAAAACTCAAAATTTCTATCTCACAAAATTAGCATATCATGAAAAAGGTCTCTAAACTAGCTATGCATCTAATCATCTGAATCAACAAATTAACTCTAAACACCTGCAAAAGATTCCTGAGGCCTTTAAAACTCTCGGCCTAGTTCATCACTCAAGACCCCAGTCATGGGTAATACTGCCGACCTGACTGCTGTCTAGAAGGCCATCATTGACACCCTTAAACAAGAGGGTACGACACAGAAAGATATTTTTGAATGAATAGGCCGTTTCCAGAGTGCTGTATCAAGGCATCTCAGTGGGAAGTCTGTGGGAAGGAAAAGTGTGGCAGAAAACGATTGTGGAGAAGGTTGACTTTTTTTTGTATTAAAAACTCTTTTCTTTTATTGGTCGGATGAAATATGCTAATTTTGTGAGATAGGATTTTGGGGTTTTCATGAGCTGTATACCAAAATCATCCGTATTAAGACAATAAAAGACTGGAAGTATTATAGTGTGCAATTAAATATATGAATGTTCAAGTTTTATCATTACATTATGGAAAATAATGAACTTTATCAAAGTATGCTAATATTTTGAGAAGGTCCTGTATTTCATAAGAGTCAATCAGCCAAAACAATGATCTTTTCTAAAGTAAACAGATTGGAATAGAAAGTAATTTGGACATAATATGCAGTTAGATTAAGTTGAACTATTTAGGAAATTTTAGCATGTTAATGTATATTCCTGAAAGTTTTTAAAGAAAAATTAGATGATGTAATGGTCGATCTTCATGGCTTTGAAATGTTTGTTTACAAGTGTGAAATCATGAGAACAAAGTGTTAATCCAGCAAGTCACAGATGTGACTCGTAGTACAATAACTCGAGCTGCGCATGAGCAACCGGAACAGTCAGCGCTTTCAGCACTACCCTCTGGTGGTCAGTAGGTATGAAACAGAACTTTGATAATATAAAGAATTGCTATCAATCAATCAATAAAAATAAATAAAAAAATACATGTGATATTTAAATTTTTTTGTGTGCGTTGCCATTTGTTTATTTTTTTTGTGTCTTGTGTGCAGCCTTATCATCATTTAGATTGTATCTGTTATTTTTTCACTCATTTGTTGCCACAATGTTCCAGTATCTTGGCCTGGAGATAAATTGCTTTGGTAAACTGTATGTTTTTCACTCTTAAATCCAACAGGGTGAGGCTCTGCGTCAGATTTTAGTCAACCGGTACTACGGGAATGTTAAATCTGGTCAGAGGAGAGACAGCCTCACATCCTACAGCAATGGTCCACTCACGGCTGGAGCTCAAGGAAAATCACCTACCCGTGAGTTGAATGACACAGTGGTGATTAGTCCCTCTCACATGAGATAAATACACTAAGAACATCTGATAAACTATGTGACTGGAACTAATAAGGTTTCAATTAAGCACTTGGATTTTAGCTAGAACTGATAAGTTGTTTATGCCTTCCAATTCTGCTGCCATTTTTCTTTACAAAGGTTTGGGATTTTTGTAGGCATTTTAATGTGAAATTTGATTAGCAAAAGTGAAAGATGTGAAATCTTTTTAAAGAGTTCACCAGAAATGGAAGATTAGTCAAGATGTTCCAATTGCTTTCTGATTAAAATGCATGATGTCTATCTTTGTCTGTGTAGTTAGAATTAAGATCTTGTCAGTTAATATGAATGCAGAGGTGAAATCTTAGACATTTTCATTTTAATTCCACTTTTAGAAACTCCATAAACAGAAGCCAATAGATAAGGGACAGAAATGTGGAATCAGACCCTCTGCACAATGAAAGCTAATGTTGAATTTTTGCCCTTCTGGTCTGTTTAAGCTTTATAACTGGCGTTGCCTGAGACATTAGGTTATTTTTTTATTATTATCATTATTTAAAATGTCTTTCATGTGGGAAATGACAGTTGGTTTCACATTTAACAGAGAAAAGTAACCAACGGATAACACTGACTCTTTCCAGTGGGTAGCAGTGAACGGATTGTGGGTCGAGTCTTTTGATGAAGATCACATATTTTCTTCATGAGCATTTAGTAGTTGCCCATAGAAAATAAAACTGAATGCAAAGGCATGGAAACGGATATTCCATTCTCCCTTTGGTATATTCGCTTATCTAAAGAAAAAAAAGTAAATTTTATGAGGGATGCTACCTACTACATATTATAATTTTCACATAAAGATGCCTGATTTAGTGCTTATGAATCAGATTCATACCAGTGACCTTGCGCCCGTTCAAGCTTACTCCCGGCTGTTGTGCCGCTGAGCATGCCAGCTCTCTCCTTGGCCCAACTTTGGCCGTGTCGTTGCCAAGAGACCGGCGTTCCAAGCTCCGTGTAGAACGGGACATGTTGTTGATTCAGCTGCTTGCCCAGCCAGAGATGGCTCTGATGGGTGCTGTTATGTCATCACTACTGCATATGTTGGATGGCAGCAAGAATTGTAATCCCTCTATGGATGAAAGGCAAATGTAGATGAATTTTTGTTTGGTGTCTGACTGACATAATGTGTGAGTTGTTAAATTAAGTTTTAAATTTTAATTTTGAAGTGTCGCTGTTTATTGGCACCCCGTATTTTACTATGCACACCATCCCCAGGGTGATTCTCGATGATGGCAGCATCATGCTTTGGAGATGCTTCTCATCAGCAAGGATAGGGAGAGTTGCTGTCTTATTCATATGAAATGCAAGAAAATTCTGGGAGAAGAAATTTTTCAAACTGCAGAAAACTTGCAAAAAACTTGCTACCATCAGATGACTGAACTTGTTCCTTTTAATCAGAGATAAATGGGCAAGGAAATCTAAATTATTGCAATGCTTACCTAAACACTGTCAAAAGACCAAAAGGTACCAGCTGTAATTGCAGCATAAAGTAGTGCTTCAAAATATTGACTCATGACCGATTAATAAAAACCATGCCCCACTTTTCAGATTATGTGTGGACAAAAGCTTGTTTCATATTCCTGCATTTTTCTGTGGTTTGCTCTTCACTCCTCTCTGGTGCATAAAACCCCAGTAGGATATGTTGACGTGTATGTTTTTTTACATAAGATGTGAAAAAGTTTAAGAAGATTAAAACACTTAATTCAAACCTTTTTATTTTATAATATTTCATGAGGGTCAAACAAGTTTATCTAAGCTGCTGTTCTTTTCACCATGTTTCTTCGAGGATAGTAATTGGTTCCCCTTGTCTGACCATAGTTGTGAGCTCTGGGATTGGCGGCCGAGGGGAGCTGAGTCTGGCTGAGGTGCAGTGCCACCTTGATAAAGAAGGCGCCTCTGACCTGGTGATTGACCTCATTATGAATGCCACCAGTGATCGCATCTTCCAGGAGAGCATCTTGTTGGCCATCGCGCTGCTGGAGGGGGGAAACACGGTCATCCAGGTAAGAAGAGGTCATAGAGTGTATACGTAAACCACCTGGAGGCTCAGTCTGGGTGTGGAGTTTGAACGGGGTTAAGCGGTTTTGCGTGCGTCTTTCAATTAAATGTGTCCACTTAGAGCATTCCTGTTTGTGAGCTATGTGTAGAATCTGAACCAAGAGAAGTTTCGGCACACACCTTTAAAATCTAGGTGGCATTGTGGGGCATTTGCAGCCAGCTGCAGTTGGCACACTGACATGCGATTTTGTGAAGGGAAATAAAGGGCAGAGAAACACAAAGGTGCATGAACACCGGTCTTCTTGGAAAGGTCCAAGCTGTGCAGCAAAAACACATCATTACTTCCCCACAGCTCTTCAGAGGTTACCAAGGCAACCCTTACTCTTTGGGAGCCTCACAGAGGGAGGTTTAGGACTGAGAGCCACTGTTGAAATTAAATTATTTCAGCTTTGCTGGGTGTATGGTTGCATGCGTCAGGGTATCTGTGCATATTTTATCTGCATGTTTGTGTGCGACTCATAAAACCATCTATCAGGGAGTTCTGGTTTGTGGTTTTTACAGCGTGTTATGTTGCTGGCTATCTTGCATAATACCCTCAGATTTGCATGTTGCTCTTACCTGACGAGACCTGACTTCCTTGGGTCTAAACAAAAGCCTTGGCATCACTTCTGTTACATAAGTGCCGAACGCTGCCTGGTTGAGTGACGCCCAGAGCCTCAGGCCTCCTGACATTCCAAGCAGAACCTTAACTCATTCATGCTTTGCTGATAGAAATAAAGCAACAAGGAATCAACCCACAGGCCACTGGAGTTCCAGTTGGTTCTGTGGTACTACTTGAGAAAATGGCACTCCTTACAGGCTTCATTTGGATACTTCTGTCAAACTTTATGAATTAACTTTGATTTAATTTTTGTATTGCACTGAATGTCACTAGTTCAACCGAAAAAAGTAACATTTTGTGTAGATAAATTATCAACAGAGGTTTTTTTTTTTTTTTTTATGTTTTGTATTTTTACAGCCATTGAATTCACTTTTTTTTTTTTTTCTCAAAAAATTTGATTTCTCCATAACATGGATTTAAAAACAATTTTAAATCCAGAAGTCGGGGGGCCTACACAGGACAATCACTGACTTTGGAGTCGTTCACCATACAGTCATCACCCCCGTCCAGTAGGAGCATAAGCTAAGCAATGAAAGTTTTCAGATCAGTGAAGAAATTTAAAGTTGTGTGGAAAGGTAGAGTGGCATAAAATATACACAAGCAACAGCGACAACGTTGAGAGAATTGTAGGGCATGTTCCTATTCCCTTCTTTGAAGTTCAAGGTCCCAGAGTCTAAAGGAAAACCAACAAAACCTAGAATCCAAGTAGCTTGTGTTCCAGTGTGAAGTTTCTAAATTGATGGAGATAATTTTCTGAGCCATGCAATCTCCTGGTGTTTGCCCCCTTTGTCTCATCAAGCTTAACGTCAATGCAGCCATTTAAAGTAAATTCTGAAGCATTCCATGCTGCTTGCTGCTGACATGCTTATAGATATATCTAATTCATTTCCCAGCTGGACTTGGCACCTGCCCACATTGCCGCAAGCACAAATTCTTGCTTTAGGGACCATAAAACCACAGTTCTGGATTTCCCAACAAACTCTGATCAGACCTTAACTGCATGTTGGAACTAATGGGAAAAGTCCCACTAAAGCAAGCAATGTACATTAGCTGAAGGCCACTGGTAGAGTAACATGGCATTTTTTACTACAGGCTGTTCACCCTCGTTTCATGGCCCACTGATGTAGTAAAAGGAGCCTCGACCAAGTACTGACTATGTTAACTGTACAGTACACCTAACTGTAATAAAATATCTTCCTTTTTGGCCTGTTGCTATATTTGAATGTTTGAAGGGTGCACATTAGATTAGGGAGGTTTTATTTAGAGCAATGATTTGACTATCAAAAAAATATGTTCCATAAGACATTTGCATGTTTATATAACAGGAATCCTTGCAGAAAGGTTCTGCATTTTCTACCTTTGTTGATTTATCGAAACAGTTTCAAGGTAAAATGTGGCAAAATAATTGATGGGAAATTTGAAAAAGTATCGTTATATTTATTCCTAAAGTGTAGATTAATTCTAAAAAAAATCTAGCTCTGTAAAATAATTTTAAAGATTCTTAGTGAATTTAATATGCATCAGCAGATCTCTCACATTTTCCTGTTTTGCACAACAATTGGTTGCATGGCCCCCTTTGAAGACAGAGAGGCCATTGTTGCCTGAATGAAAAACAACAGAAAAAAACCCAGATTTATGCGAGCGGTCTGGTTGTGTGCTTTCAGGGCAATTCGGAGTTGTAAGCGAGCCAACAGACGCTATGGGAAAAAGCCTGGATTACAGAGAGTTTAAAAACATACTTAAAGCTTGGGTTCAGGTTGAAATGAACCATAATTTAATCCTCTTGAAAAAAGGAGGGGTAATGTTACACTAAGCAGGTTTTGGCAAGTAAAGGTAAAGTCCTGTTAGAAAAACTCAGAACACACTGGGACTCGACTAACTGGATTTCGAGCATATCATGCGCACATATGACAGAGAAGCAGCAAAGTATGTATTTCACAGGTGTCTGGTGAGGCCTGCAGCTGGTTGCTCTACTCATGCCCACTTGAAGCCTCCAGTGTTAACAAAAGCAGTGTTCACACGGTGAGAAATTTACGGAGGCAGGAAACATTTTCATTGAAATGAAAGACCCCCCCCCCACCCCGTCGACCGCTCCAGCCGCCACATCCTGTGACCAAATGTGCTAGAATCTCAGAACTGGTGAGATTCAGCAGCAAATTTAGTTATAAACCAGTGCTGCCTGTTATTGTCCTCACACTTCACACTGCTTGCCAATTCGGCTATGTTGTAACTTCAGTAACGGTAGTGGATCGATTTCAGCAAAACATGTCACCGCAGTGACAGGAAGGAGTCACCTCAGGCCAGTGCTTCAAAGCTATTTGTGAAAGTTGCAGAAAATCACCATGAAAGTTGGACTGTTGTTAATTCACCTCCTCATACCGTGGTTTGTTTGATGAACTTTTATTGCATAAATTAAACAGCAGCATGTAACCTGTATCTAACAGTCAAAATGAGAATATAATTTTACTAAGGTGATACTAAGAAGTATCGGCCCAGATTTCAGTTCAATGTTAAAAACTTTAAGGAAGCAAAGTGGCGCTTGAAACATTTGTTATTCATCAGATTCCTCCTATTTTTAACTTCCCTTAGCTTATCACTGTACCTTTTTCTTCTATTACAATTTGTATTTCTTTAATGTCAACATATAATATTTGCAAAAAGTTTTTTGTTTCTTACTTTCCTTTGTCCTTTTATGCTGTTTTCAACAAAATTCCCATTTGTAGGACTTGTGTTTTATTTAACTAAAACACAGACACATAAAGCAGGCCATAAGTTTAAATGTGGAAACGATGTAGACAAAATGAGAGACTTTTTCAGCAAAAGTATTTCTCGATATGTTGTAGCAAGTAGTAGTTTCCTTGTAGTCTTTTCCCAACATGCCACGTGAAGTTCTCTTCTTTTCCGTTTTGAAGAGAGGATAAGATAAGTGGCATTCCTCTCACATCATGCATGTTATATAGAGTCATGGAAAAAATATTAGACTGTGTTTGTAATCAAAAAACAATGGTTATGCAATCCAGGGTTAACTACTGTGTTTATCCTAGCAAAAACGGAGAAGAGAAAACCTGGAATTCTAATTCTGATTGTGGCAGTACAAGGACAAAGCTGCTGATTTTGGTCATCACCAATACATGGAAAATGTCTTTAGATTGACTCTTCAATCAAATTCTTTTGAGCTTTTTTTTGTTGCTATTATATTTGTCCAAAACAAGTGAAGATGGATTGGGTAGTATATATCTTTTTCTATATCTCTATAACAAGGGAAACAGGAAATCTGAGCTGTGGACGCAAAGCTGCCAAACACTTCAATCAAATTAAAAAGGTGGGGTCAATTAAAAAAGATGAGGTAAAAGTTTGTAAAAACACAAAATGATGCAAATAACGATAGACTTTGAATTAAAAAAAGCTTTTGGCACAACAAAAATCTGTGAGACTGTTGGTGTTCGCCTTTTCTTGCTCATTGCACAGAGAACATCTGTTCAACACGTTTTCTGGTTGCATGTGATCCCTTGTAGTCATAGGGGCAAACAGTGCCACCGAAGTTACTCGAGAGGCTTGTTGTCGAATGCAGCCCCCCTCAGCTCCTTCTCAGCATGTTTCCCGTCCTCTTCTCTGTTTGGTTCAAGTTCGCTGCACGGCTGCCTCTTGGAAAGCTTTAAAAAGATTTTGTGTAGAGAGTTTCCAGGCAATAGTACCATCAACATTCCAGCTCTCCTTTAACCACAATATAGCAAAAGGTGTCATTTTTCAAATGATTTACTTTAGGGAAGCTTAATTTTGAGCTGTTTATGTCAGATTGTTCATTTCGGTTGTCATTGGAACAAACCCAGACTTTGCTTGGCCGTTTGCCTGCACAGATTTCTGAGAAGATGCGTCACTTTAAATGACCCATGGTATGTGGCTGTCTTGTGACATCCTTAAAGAGTAGATATCAGTGGATGCCAGCTGGGCGGTTGTAAACTATCAAAGAGCTGCTACCCAATAAGAACAGAGATGGCTTTGTCACAACCTGAGGTGTCAGGCTGCAGAGGCGGGAGGCGAGTAAAACCAGAGAGCTGGTGGTATAAACAGGCCTTACATAACCGTCTCATGTTGATGCCAGGAGCCAGAGTGGCATCTGACAGGAAGTGAAGTAAAAAGTAGATGCGGTAAATCATCAGAGAAAAGGCCCCGCTGTGCCTCCATGTTGATCCTGTAGATTATGGGAGGGAGCGGCATGTGAGTCTAAACCTACATGACTGGCAACAGCAGGACGGCTCCCAGCGACCTTAATGGCTCCGTAGTGATGCACAAAAAGGGTCAATCTCCCCCGTGGACAGAGCTCAGGCTAATTGGCTGACTGACAGCTTATTTTAAGAATGACTCAACAAGCACTAAGGAGAAGCATGTGCTGAACACATTATCTTGAGAGGTTAATCACCTTTTAAGCTGGACCTTTTTCTTTAAATGTTCTGACTCATGGTGTATTTGTTGTCATGTTAAAAAGTAACTGCCAGTATTTTGGGAAGTTGTAAACTGCAAAAAAGATCTAAAAATAAGTAAAAATTTCTTAAATCAAGTGTATTTACTCTAAATCTGAGTAGGTAAATTAGATGATTAGCCAATGGAATGAGTATTTTTACTCTTAATTATCGTATTACCTTAATTATCTTATTTTAAGCACCTGAAATAAGACAATGCTATTGTTTGTTCTTATTTTAAATGTAAATTGTCTTTTTCCATTGGCAAAGTGTCTCACTTACCTCCTCAATTAAAAAAAAAAAAGAAAGAAAAATTAACTTATTTTAAGAAAAAAGTACTTAAATTTAAATTAATTGCCTTGGAGCTGTTTGAGAAATTAAAATACCTTAAACTTGTAGAATAAGTGAGGGCTTTGCATTGTATTTAACTTCATCCATCTTCCGGTAAACGCTATGCAACCATCCTTTAGATGTAAAAACGGGACTTGAATTGACTCACTGAACCTTTTAAGTGATACACAAACCATTAGTATTTTTTTACTAAAAATACCAGACAACTTGTAATTCCATAGTTGAAGTAGAAATGAATAAGCCAAGACATGTCTGAGCAAAGTTATTTACCATTCTTACCCCACAGTGATCATCATCAGCAGATATACTTTGGTTGAAAACAAATTAAGTTTGATATCCACCCTGAATTGGAGCAAACAGAACCCCAATGCAACATTTTCATGCTATTCCTTTTGCCCAGGGCATGTACGACAGCCAAGTGCTAACAAAATGAATGTGAAGAAATTGAGTTTTATGGAACAAGTCATGAGTTCTGTTTTTAATACATAGAATCCCGGAGCTGTTGTTTTGTTTGGAGGAATGTTTCTCCTTGAAAAAGGCTGTTTGTTTATCAGATCGCTATCAGTAAATGACCCCGTCTTGTTAGTTGCTTGAAAAACAAGCAGGAGGAAATTGTTGCATAAAGAGAGGAGAAAAAAAAAAGTTAATTGATGAAGTAATGTGATTTTTATTTTTTTTTTCTCCCCCCTTTCCGGCCCCTTGCCAGGTAATTCTGCAAGTCCACACTCAATTGCTTGTCCTTTTTGCTGTTACCAAATTATTTCTGCACAAGTATGATACCTAAGTGTGATGCACAGCGATTCTGTTTCATTGTGTGTATTTTTTTCTCCACTGTTAGAAAACTAATTGAGTTAGGCTGAGCCTGGATAGAGTCTTATGTAACTTGCTTTCTAAACTGCCCCAGAATCTCTGTACGTGATAAGTCCTGCTTACATCAACCAACCCCACCTCCCTTCCTACTTTCTGACTCTTTTCCTCTCACACCACACGTTCCCTTCGTGCCATTCTGGCAATGAAAGTAGGACAGGGTTTTCCTCTCTCCCCATGCCTGGCACTCTGCAGCTCGTCCTCTGTGGGCTGATGTAAGTGTTTAGCGCTGAGGTGCTGTGTGCCCTCATTGTAACCACTCAGCTGATTACACTTCTTATGTAAGGAGGGGTGGGCATTGTTACAAGGAAAATGGGCTAGAACAGATGAGGAGATTGCAGAAAAAAAAAAAAACAGCTCCTACTTACAAGGCTGTCGCAGAAGGTTTCCCTCTTGTTCTTAAATCATGTGTAGAACATTTACTTCCCTGCCATTTCCTTGGTAAACCTTCCCACTTAACAAAACAATTACATCTGAAAAAACTTCATTAGGGTCTCTTGTTGTCACACAAATTCAGCTTGTGTTTGAAGCTTTTACTTTCCTGTTAAACGCATGCACGCTTTGAAGTATGTGCATGAGCAATATGCGGATGAGTTGAGGGACTGGTTTTACGGCTGAAGTCTTTTTTGTTTGCATGCTTTTGTAATCTGCTGCAAACTAATCCAACCTCTTGTCTTGGGTTTTGCTGTCGACGGAGTGTTTGTAGACATTGACATCCAGCATTGTCACCAGCATGCCACAAATATGTCACTGGTCAAGGGTCACAGGAGCAGGGTAATGTCAGGTGAACACAGAGGAGCTTGTTTTCCTGTGAAATGACTCTTATGTAACTGTGTCAAACCAAACAACTGAATTACTGCCTTGCGACCGAAACCATAACAGCACAACAGGGGATATTTTGAAAAAAATCAAACACAGTCATACTCAAGTTAAAATAGTACTGAAAAGTTAATTTATTTAGTTATTGAATATGTAAAATGAACCACATTATTTACACAGACCCATGTTTCAATCCTATTATTTTTGGTGTTTTACCAATTTTAACAAATGATTAACATTAGGACATTAAAGAAACTTTTTATGCAGAATGTTAGGCTTATAAGTAGACTTATAAAAGTTATTTTTAAGTTATTGTCCATATTTGACATTTTTTAAACAAACCAGCCTGATCTGAACTATAATTCTTCCTTAGTCAATAAGACTAAAATGAGTTTACGTCATAAAACCAAATATTGTTTTAATGAATAAATAAAAGACATTGTGACTTTGTTAGTAAAGAATTTGTCATGTCGATGACTATAGTAATCGTGATGACGGTAATAATTATTGTAATAATAGATAAGATTGTTTAATTACTCAGTTCTGTTAGATTGTTTATTATAGTAAACTAGGATAAGGATTATAGACCAATTAAGAGTATATTGCCAAATCATTTGAAAGCAACTATTTACACAAAGCACAGTTTTCTGGTAGGTTATCAATTGGATAACAAAAGGATAAAAACACCAACTTGTTAACCAGTGTTGCAATATTGCAGTCATTTGTTCTAAAGATTCTAACGGCAATTCATCTTGTGGCAGGAAGTTGTGTTGCAGTATAGCAGCTCTACTTTTGTAAACGTGTATGAAGGCAGTATGAGAAGTGTCTAATGACTTTCTGGGCCCTAGTCCTTCAGTGGTTCTGAAACAGATCTCTGAAAGCGCATAAAACCCTCCCATGACCCTTTCAGTTCCCGTCACTATCTTCTGCAGGACCTTCTTATTTGGCATTGTGCTGTTGGATGACCACACTGAAATAGTAAATGCATCTGCAAACTCTAAACCACACTTATGTGGGATGTTGTGATATGCTGGTAAAAAGTGAGGGTTGTTTCAGTTTCTTCAGCAAGTGTAGCCTCTGCTGGGCCGGTTTTATTATCTGTACCGGTATTCTTTGGGCTAGCGCGGCCGTCCAACATCTGTTATCTCAGGAATTATTACCCAGTCTCTCTTCACTGCAATTAAAGTATAAGCCTTACAACATATTAAGGATAATTGCTAAAAAGTTTCTATTCAGAAATGAAAAAATATTTAAAAAAAACAGATTGTTGGTAAAAGATTTCCAGTTAAAACCTTGCTTAAGTTTTTAATTAAAACCAATTGTGGGTTCATAAGGTTCTTTGTCAATCATCAGAAAAGTTCCTGAGCTCTAACTATAAAGCTGTTACATAATTGAATCCAGTAATCCACAACCCACAATCAAGGATTTGCATACTACTCTTTTTTTTTTTTTTAGGAGCCTCTGCTCGTCCTCTTCATTGAAAAACCAACATGTTATCATCTATAGTAAATAAAGTTCTCAATGATTAGAGGCTATTTTAAAGGAACCTTAAGTATGAAATAACTTGGTTCAGACTCGTCCATACATATATTCCTGCTTAGCCTAATTCTAAGGTATCCCTTATTCTTAAAACATACTGTAAATTCTGCTTTTTTGCGATCATGAATAGATTTTAAACAAATCAGTGTTTCCTGGGGTCAATATTTGCTATGGAATAGTTAACAATAGTTTAGTTGAAAAGACTTCAATTTCCAGATATCTGTTAAAATCAAAAAGTGGTAAAACAACCCCTTCAGTGTAGCCAATTATGCGTAAGCAAAAGTTGAAATGCTAAAATTGATATTGTTAGCTGCTAACAGTTAGCCAGCAGTAGTATTAAATGGTGCTTTTAAATAATTTCTTACTGAGGGTTTGACATATTACTAATTATAAGTGGTATAACGTCATATCTTTATATAGCACAGTGTTGTCTCCTAGCCCAACATGTGGTTTGGGCAACTGTTAAGTTTAAAGCAGATGCCTTCCTATCCAAGGTGCTGTGTAATATCTTACTTTTTTTTTTTTAGATGTATTACTTCTATAAAGAAGGCACTTTTGCCAGCAAAGAAAGTCAGCAATGGCTGTCCTAAAAATCATTTGATGTCCTTATCTAGATTGCCAACTTGGTGATGCTTTAATCCAGTCATAGGAGAGAGAGACTATCAGTGGACAGACACTAAGTGATTACAAATACACTAAATATGTTTAAAACTAAAGGTAAACTTGAAAAAAAAAATTTCAAGTGCTTAATAATATTTTGGCTAAAGCAAAACTATATAAATTTTATGTTGTCAAGTTTAACTTGGGGACACACATGACAAAGATTGAATTATGCTGTTTATGGATTTAATACAGGGAGGGTGCTAGATTAGTGCGAGAGAAATAAGAACTTTATGTTGAATATTATATATTTTTTTATGCTGTAGGGAAGGTCAGTGGAAGCTTTGCACATATAAGATTGATTTTCAATGGGGAAACAGAGGAGAGTTGTTCTTTTGACTACAGCCACTGCTGGCTTACTCACTTTTTGCTGAACACGAGAAACTGCGAGTGATTTCAAGTTGTAACCAAATTTTCCAACAACACAGGGAAGGTAGGTATTTTTAAAAAAATAGTCACTAACAAGGTCTAGAAATATAGCAACAAATTTGCTAAGAAATAGGGGTGTGGGAAAAAATCTTTTTAGCGATATATCGTCATTTTCAGCTGCCCGATATAATATCGATCTTTCCGTTCCTAAACTTTTTTTTACCTAAAGTAATGAGAGAAAATGGTCTACCTCTGCACTGCCAACCGGGCATATAGCGCTGTGGAGCCCTTTTGTTGCACAGCGCAGCACCATATCTGTAGTTGAGGCAGTCACAGTGGACTAACTCAAACTCCAAACAACATGGATACTATATATAGTGATAATGCAATAATGCAATATTGTATCGTGACCCAAGTATCGTGACACGTATCATCAGGGTTCTGTAATAGGCCATAATTTTGTCATTACACCCCTTATATTTTTTTCTGCAAATAAAGAGAAGTCCTCTGCTGTTAAACTGTCTTTTTGCCTGTATTTAGGAAAATAACAGAACCGGCATAAATTTTAAAGTTATCTTGTGTTTTCGTTTTTCCAGAGGTCATTTTATAACCGTTTAACTGGAGACAACAAGTCAGAAAAATTCTTCAAGGTGTTTTATGAGCGCATGAAGCTGGCCCAGCAGGAGATTAAAGCCACTGTTACAGTCAACACCAGCGACCTGGGCAGCAAAAAGAAGGAGGAGGAACCGCCAGACAAAGACATGCCGATGCGGAAGAAAGGTGAGGGAGGATCAGTAGTTGGAGGCACCAACAAAACATGAGGTGAAATGGCTTTAAAAAGACACAGTGGCTTTTAAACTAAAACCAATTGTGAATCCCTAATGTGAAAACACACACCTCTATTTCCAGTTCTGTATTTGATCTGACTTCCTGGTCTTTAAATACTCTGATCTGTTAGGTATGTTAAATGTTGTTATGCTGCTAGACAAAAAAATGTCCAGCAGCGTAAGGGAGATATAGAACAGAAGATGGCTTGTGGCACTACAGAAGTTTTTAATAAATACTGTACCATTATTTTAATTAGGTATCTAATTTCAGTGATTTTTCTCTATTTGACTCACTTTTCTATGATTTTGGTTAGTGAAAGATGTGCCAGTGGTTGCGATGGTGACTGAGGAAGTGAAGGAGCAGTTGGTGGAGGCCTCTGCTGTCACCAAGAAGGCCTTCACAACCTACCGTCGTGAGGCGGAGGCCGAGGAGCACCAGGCGGCTGCCGACGGTACCCCTGTTCAGACTGCAGATAAGGGCCAAGACGAAGGCGAGATGAGTGTCATCATCACCATCATGCAGCCCATCCTGCGCCTTATGCAGCTGCTCTGTGAGAACCACAACAGAGATCTGCAGGTTAGCCTTCATATTTGTTCTGACTGTCGGGACATCATTTTACGTAAATCGCCCTGCCTCTCACCAGTCATCAGGCTTCCTACCCATTCTGAATTTCAATCTTTGCATTCGGTTATACAGAAATGAAACCATGTTGAAAATAGGCACTAGTTGCAGAACTTCCTGAACTTGCTGTTTCCATATCTTTAATGTCTTGGTCTGGTTTCACTATGATGGTGTGTATTTGAAAGCTCCAGCAGCCCAGACAGAACACTTCCTTCTTGAATAGATTCTGTTTACTCTCTAAACCGGGATGGAAATTAGTAAAAAATGTCTGTCTGGATGACCTTGTTTTACCCACCAAATCCTATTAAAGTTTGTAAGGAGGTGTGACATGCAATCTTGTTCATCTATACAATCCATTTCAACTGGGTCTATTCAAAAAGTAACCTTATCAATAGATGGTGTCAAAGTGTGTGTAATTTGATCTCTCTATAGCTATAGCTTTTTAAACATAGGCATCAGGGTTTAGAGTACACTTGCTAAACATGGTAATGGCAGTGTCATGATGTGGGAATGCTTTTTTCAGCAGAGACGGGGAAGCTTGACAGAGTTAATTGAAAGATTGATAAATTTAATAACTAGGCAAACCTGTAGAAAAACTAAAATGTCAGAGGTTATCAAAGATTGAGAATTGGACTGGGATGACCCCTACAGTAGCCAGAGATGCTACAGAACAGTCCAGATCTAATGAGGGCTTCAAGATATAAAATAAAGTCGTAAGTATGCAACGCTATAGCTTAAAACTCCAGCGATGATACCAAGGTCGTTGAGAGCTGTTAGATTTCATCCAGTTGATCAAATAATTTATCAACATGCAAAAAATTGATTATATCACCATTATAATTTTTTTATTTTACTTGAATATTGCACACACTGAGATTGTAGATTTAAGTATCATTCAATAAATAGTCGAGCTCTAGATTGAGACATATTCATGTGTTAAAATGTCAGAGTCAAGTACAATGAAAACTTTATAAGCAATTAAAGAAACATCTACTTCATTATTGTTATGCACTTCTTTGTGTTAGAACTGAAAGGAAAATCTAAATAAATTAAAGTTTTCTGTTGTGAAAAAAAGGAATGAGGGCTTTTCTAAGTCTCTGTATTATTACCATCTTAAAGGCATTGACCCCATTTAAGGTAACTACAGCACTGTATAAAAGAATTTAAACTGCTCTTTCTGATGTTGTTGTTTTCATCTTGTCATTCTTCAGAATTTCTTACGTAATCAGAACAACAAGAACAACTATAATCTGGTGTGTGAGACTCTGCAGTTCCTGGACTGCATCTGCGGCAGCACCACAGGAGGACTAGGGCTTCTGGGACTATACATCAACGAGAAGAATGTAGGACTCATCAATCAGACTGTGGAGAGTCTGACGGAGTACTGTCAGGGTCCTTGTCATGAGAACCAGGTGATAATAAAACTCCTCTGAACATACTTGTGCAAACAGATTGAAGGTTTGACTTCAACATTAAGGTCTTTGCAGTTTGGATTGATTTCTGTTTTGACAAGCATTTATTTATTTAGGGGGAGGCGTTAAAATAAAGTGTAAAATATTTTCTCTATTGATGTGGCTTTGTCAAAATTATTTGCTCAAGTGTGAACCTTGTGACTGATTAAAGCCGGTGGCTGTATGAACTAATTTCAGTTCCCTTAAACTGCTTGAAAGGGGATTACCAAACATAAAAGGTCTCAATTTAAATCGGTTAATAAAGGAAACACTGAGACAAGTGTTTGGCCATATAACATTCTCACCAAGAGTGTTTCAGTACTAAATGAAAGTAGCAATGCTTGCACGAATGATTTTATTTTTTCTTCTGGGGCTCTGAGCCATACGGATTTGAAAGTTCAGGGTTTAATTGTCATTGGGGTCATGTTAGTCGTTGACCTGCTTCCAATCATGTGAGTCACTAGGCTCACACGAACTAATCCTTAAACACCTCGTCCATTTATCTTTCTAAATAAATAATCCTTGTGACTTATTAAGACTTCTTTTTAGAAATAAGCCCAAATGAGGCCTTTTGAGCAAAATGATTAAAGCCAGTATGCAGTATTATACAATGTCTTCTACCACAATTCAGCCACAAACCGCAGTGTATTTTATTTCAGTTTTAGAGGAGCATGAAGTGATACATGATTTTTAAATGTAGGGGGAAAAAAACCTTTGCAATTTTTTTTCATTCTTTTTTCTTTCAAATAAAACTCTGTGTACCAAGCATTTGTATTTATCCTGTTAAAAATAAATTGGTTATCTGGAAATCAACCAGAAGCACATGTCTTTAAAAAACAGACTAAACTAGAAATTAACCTATCACACAGGATTTTTTTCTGAATAGAATCAGAAGGACCCATATTTCAGTATTTTCTCTGTGTCTGATTAGAAATACCTCTACATGGCTGATTTTTGTTCCTTCTCTACCATCTCACTCCTTAATTATTGAAAAACATTACACTGCATTTAGCGTAACGGCCCCCCAAACCTGCTTTGTTTTACAGGTAAACTGTAAATGATTCGGCCTATGGGGTAATTTTTTTATGTAACTATTTTTTTATTTTATTTATGTTTTTACGTCTTCATGTGAGGTTTTCTACTTGGGAATAATTTGTCTCAAAACCATCTTAGTGCTGCTCTAAGCAATGGAACAGTAGCTATTGAAGTTGTGCCATTGGTTTTAGTGTTAAATGCTTGTTTAGGCTTTCTTTACTCATATAGGCTTTATCGTCATAGTCCCACATTCGGATGTTAGTACAACTAATCCTCCCCGAAATGAGATATCCTGTCCTCTGCCCCTGCAACAGCAGCTTTAGGTATCACAAAGTCAGCACCTCAAACTAATGAGGTTCCAGCGCATGGGGCTCCAGAAAGCCTCCCTCATTCTTTGTTGTCGAGTGGGGGGAAAAATTTGCCTGGTACTTTGTTTGCAATCATAAAAGACATTTGAAACGCTTTCTGTAGAATGCAGCTTTAGTTTGAGGTTTGTGGCGATCTGGTTATGTAGAGTTCTTTTAAATGTCCGGCCACAGCATTTCCTTAGAGTTGAGGTCTGCACTATATGCTAAAGATACACGTTTAAGTTTTCATAAGTTGCTTTGTTATAATTCAAGATTCAAAGTACTTTTTGGGCAAGTCAATAACTGCAGCTTTCCTGGTAATATGACTGCAGACCAAGCCGAAATCCTCCTTCCGCCATGTGATTGAAGGTTAATGGGTGTTATGTGCATGGTGCATTATCTGCAGACTTCTCTTTGGTGTCATCTGTTCAAAAGACAATGCTAGTTTGGTTGTGTGTTGTGGTTTGTCGAGATGAAATGTTCAAACCAGGATCTATAGACGCCTAAGGTTTAGAATATGTAAACCTATGTCAATTATATTTTTCCTCTTTTCTGTATTTTCTAGAACTGCATTGCAACTCATGAATGCAATGGTATTGATATCATCATTGCTCTGATTCTCAATGACATCAACCCTCTTGGTAAGAAGAGGATGGACCTTGTTCTGGAGCTCAAAGTGAGTGCTCTTTAGTTAATTTGGTGATAAAGTATAAGAACATTGCTAGATTGTCGTATGGTTCTTATGTCTACATGCACGTTAAATGAAATACTTATCTAGCAAAAGAATTAACAAATAAAGCCACATTTTTGTTAATTTGCACACAAAAGTTGCAGCTATAAAATAAAAACGAAGCTTATGCTACATTATACTGATGCCATGATGTAAGATAACTCGCCTCCTTTTTGTAAATTTCCTTGAATCTCTCCATTAGGCTATAGTTACTGGAGCTTTTGGAAACCCTCACATTAAACATTAAACTGTTATCATGCAACCTGGTAGAACAAAACAAGACAGCAAAGCAACAACAAAACAGTGTTTTTTTTTAGAGTTTAAAGCACTGTTGGTTTAGCATCAATGATCCTTTACGAAACAAGATCAACTAATAAGAAACACATCAAATATCTTACAGGGTAAAATGTTTTAGACATTGTGCTTTGTGTCTTCTTATGTAGACCAATGTGAAACGTGTTGACATACTGCACATCTTAAAGGGGTCATAGAATGATTCTATAGGGTATTTGGTGCTGGTCTTTAAGGTCTCTGAATAGGAAGTGTAACATTGGTCGGACTGAAAATGGCATATTTGCTGTTCTATGAGCCCTAATGCAAGCCTAGTTAAAAGCCCTAGAATGAAACGACAAGTTTTCTTCCTTTTATGGTATGCTAATGAATATTTAGATGAGCTGTGCACTGATTGGTTGGTTTACAGTGA
Organism: Cyprinodon variegatus; assembly: GCF_000732505.1. Lineage (NCBI taxonomy): Eukaryota > Metazoa > Chordata > Actinopteri > Cyprinodontiformes > Cyprinodontidae > Cyprinodon > Cyprinodon variegatus. Next base: position 1,885,847 of record NW_015150504.1, read on the forward strand.
GCCAAGCGGCAGAGCAAAGATGCATCATAGCAACAAGCACTCACTCACTGAAACATTAAATTGTTGATATCGTAGCGTGACCAGATGTCCTCTTTTTCCCGGACATGTCCTACTTTTCATACCTAAAAAAATGTCTGAGGGGAATTTCAAAATCGTCCAGGATTTTGGTCGCCTACAGTCCAACACTGACTGGACAGGACCGGGCACTCAAACCAAGCCATCACCTGGTCGGGTTCAGTTGCTCCCCAGCACATGGAAAAAAGTCCTAATAACTTAGAACGCCTCTTCGGTTTCTTTCCTTTATCATTTTATTGATTTAATTCAGTCCCCTTTGACTAATTTTCCCCAGAACAACGCATCTAAGCTTCTTCTTGCCATCATGGAGAGTCGCCATGACAGTGAGAATGCAGAGAGAATACTGTACAACATGAGGCCCAAAGAGCTGGTGAGTATGACCGCCATGTGAAACCACCTCATGCTGTTAAGATTATACTTCTCTGAACTTACTGGGCCTTACAGGTTGAAGTTATCAAAAAAGCCTACATGCAGGGTGAGATTGAAGTGGAGGAGCCTGAGGAGGGTGAGGATGAAGAGGAGGAACATTCTGCATCTCCACGGAACGTGGGACATAATATCTACATTTTGGCACATCAAGTATGTCATAAAATTCCCTAAAAAAAAATAAAGAAATGGTTGATAAAATCTCAAGAAGTTCAAGGTGTGCTTTTGAATGGAGCTGTATGTTCACCTGTATTTGTGACCAGGAATGGCTAGATAGCATCTCCAGCTGGTGTCCATTTTTAAGTCTTGTTGATAAAACTGTTACATAGGCTGCTATTAAACAACCTTGTTGAAATTAGCAATTAGAAACCTAACTCCTGGAGGAGGCTTTATGGTGCAACACCTTTTGTTATTGTAGCTTTGGCTGTTTTAAGGACTTCACCAACAGCATAATTTTAATAATACATCTTATGTGTTTCAGTTGGCACGTCACAACAAGGAGCTGCAGGCCATGTTGAAGCCAGGGGGGACGTATGGAGAGGGAGACGAAGCACTGGAGTTTTATGCCAAACACACGGCTCAGATTGAGGTCAGTTGTTGCCTAAATGTCTCGGCTAAAACAGATTTCGGACATTCTTTTGAGACTTCCTAAAAGAGCCTGAGAAGATACTTTAAAAGAAACAATTCACCGGAGGCGTATGTTCAACAGTTGCTGGCACGCTTTTTGAGTTTCATCACAGATGAATGCCAAACACCTTTGGCATGTTTGCTCATTTCTTTCTGCTCACTTCAAAGTGGAAGGAATGTAGATTGTTAAACGTTTTGTGTGAAAGTTGCTGGTTGAGTTTTCTTTGCAAAGAATTCCTGCTTAGAACAGCTGGTAAAGTTAAAAGAACATGTTGCCATAAAAAGCAGAAAAAGGATACCCAGTAAAAGAGTGTCTGCTGTTTTGGTCAGTGTCATAATGTCTGCTGTTGTGGTTTTATTCAGATTGTTCGTCTGGATCGTACTATGGAGCAGATAGTGTTTCCTGTTCCCAACATCTGTGAATTCCTCACTCAAGAGTCCAAACTTCGAGTCTACTACACCACAGAGCGGGATGAGCAAGGCAGCAAAATTAATGATTTTTTCCTACGGTCTGAGGACCTCTTCAATGAGATGAATTGGCAGAAGAAGCTGCGAGGTACTCAAGAGGCTACTGGTAACACAAACACCGTACCCTGTGCGTTTCACTCCTCAACTTTTATATCTTTTATATCCTACTGCCTAGTTTATCCTTCTGCATCCCTGCAGGCTGCCCTCATCTTTGTCCCCATTATAACAAATAAAGCAGGAACAAAATTCTTTATCTAAATAGGGTTTTTTGCTTTAACTTGTGACCTGGCCGGATTTCCCAAAAACATTACCTTCTTCCCTGTTACTCAGATGATCAGATCACAACAGGCTCTTGAGAAATATAGTGACTACTTGCTTTACTAAGAATGAAAAAAATCAGAATATAAAGTAAACAGAGTAATTACAGCCAAATTCACACCAATTGTGTTAATGCTCATAAATATATGAAAATATACAGACACCAGGAAATTATGCCCATCACCAAATGGCATCAAAAGCTTTCTCTGAATTTGGCGGAAGCTGAAGGAAGCATCACCACTGTTATAACACAGCTCAATTTGCTGAACATGTTTTAAAATCACAATAAATAATGCGGGTGAAAAATCATTTGTTTCAATTATGAACACCATATTAGAATTTGTCTATGTTATAAAAAAGCCAAGTTTTTTGAAAAATAATTTCAGTCATATCTTATTTATATAAAAGATTTAAATAGATATAAGGATTTTTCATGTCAAGAATGCTATTGGTAATAGATAATGATAAATAATTTCCTGCTTTCTTGTAAAAAAATAAAAACAAATTGTCAAGGTCTATACGTAAAAGAGAAGAATCCTGCAGGAATGCATTAGGATTGATAGACTATTCTTTATACATGAATTTTAGTTAAATGTTATTTTTCTTAAGCTAATGTAGTGGATGTATGAGTCAAAAATGAACATGCTATAGCCTTAAAGGGGCTTTACTTTGGTTGTACATGTTTTATCTACTGTTAGTGCAGTCAGATAAGTGTCAAATTTGTCTTTGACAGGATTTAACTTGTCTGAGTTATCTGGGGTGCTTAGTTCTGTGTCAATTTGATGACCTAATTCTTGTTTTGTTGACAAGAACCACAAATTGCAGTCATCTGATTTAAATTCTGTTGACCGATCAAAACATTATACTTAACACATTTGTTTAAGGTAGATGTGGAAAGACTGGGCAGAAAAGTAGGCTGAACTTTAATAAAGTAGGTTTCCTTTTCAGGTCATTGCATGTTTCTGTTGACCTCTGACTGATTCTGCTCTAAGACGTGTGTTTGTTTATGCTTTTCTCTTTATTGAGAAGCGTGTTGTGGCTTGTCTCATGGTCAGGCATGCAGGAGTGTTGCTGGTCTGCAGTGTCAACATGTGAGAAGCAACCTTCTGCTTCCTACATAAATGAATCAGCACACCAGGAGATGTGTTCTTCCCCTGGTGCTAACCACTTGACATGAATATAGTGCCTTTACGTGCCAGTTCTGCTTTTCTACAGAAAGGCTGGCCTCAAAATAGTGCTTGCCACGCCACCAATCTCCTGACCAAGAACAGTGGAGGTTGTGACTAATGTGCAGGCATGTGTGCATTGTTGTTGTGTATTTTGGTACAAAATGTCAGCACACCAGCCGGTGATGTGTAAACCGAAGTGTCCTAAGGTCTGAGTTGTTTCATATGGGCTGATATTTTAAGATTCATAAAAAGATTTGCACTTTAGGGTGAATTCAGGTTCAGTTTTTGTGATACTTGAGGGGACAAAAAAACCAAATGCGTGTTTTTGTGCCTCTTTAAAAAATCTATGTGGATAACATCTGTGATGTTTGAGATGTGACCTTTCAGACTTAATCACAATTTATTTTGTTTACAGCAATTATAATTTATATGTATGACATTTTTCTTTTTTTAAGTGGACCATGTTACTCAATATTGTGAAAATCCAATTGTCTATTTTGCTCTTTAGCTCAGCCCATCCTCTACTGGTGCTCCAGGAACATGTCCTTCTGGAGCAGCATCTCCTTCAACCTGGCTGTACTCATGAATCTCCTTGTGGCTTTCTTCTACCCACTGGAAGGTGTTCGTGGAGGTTAGTCCACTCCCAAATAATCTAATATCTATACAGTGCTTTGTTGTTTCTCTTTTATTGTTACATATGGGATTTTGAACTGGTGTAAAACAGTTTAACTGATCCGATCTTCTTCTCAAAGTTTAAAACAAACACTCTTGAATTCCAGGGACTGTCAGCGATTACCCAGGGCTTTAAAATACCATGATTGCTAAGGTCCTTGACATTTTTCAGAATTTAAATGTATCAAAATGTAATGGTTCATGTTTCTCTGTTTCAGGCTATTATGGTTGCTAGGTCCAATAGTTTACTACGTAATTTCTTACACAAGAAATGTTGTGGTAATTTTGAATCAAAAACCAGCCGAATGGCAGTCCTCTTCCTTGAAGCTCCCATCATAATCCCCCCCAACTTCCAGCCACTGGCCTTCTCCTGGGCGTGCATTTTTTTTCACTCTGACTTTCACTAATTTAAAGGGTATGCCCAGCGGACACCCCATATCCCACACAGAGTTTGACATAATTCCCTTAAAACATCTCAATATTGCAATTCTGTCATCTCTTAGACACATGGCTACAACAAACAAGCCATAAAAAAAAAATCCCTCCCAGATTAAGTTAGCATTTTATTTGTATTTTGCTACACATCTCAAATCAAAGGTAAATTCTAGAAGTAGAAGCATGAATGCCCAGTGGGATCCCATTGTGGCCAAACTACATATAGGAAGTGGAAAGGAGAGTGCAACACTTCTACAAAGAAACAACAGATAGTCACTTGTTAAAATATGTACGTTACGCCTGGATTTCTATCCTAGTAAAAAAAAATGGACTTTTTACTGCCAGTAAAGGACTCATTGTGGCAATGGTGTCTTCACAGATCTGCTCAAAAAGTCTTACAGCTGCAACTAATAATGAATGCTGCTGCCCATGTCCTAACCACTGCTTGGAAAGTAGAACACATCATCCCTGTTTTAAAATCATTACACGGGCTCCCTGTAGCTCAGAGAATAGACTTTAAAATACTTGTTTACCTACATGCTGTCAGTCTATCAACCACCCAGACCTTTTTGGTGTTTTTCCTTAAATTTACTTTGCATACCAAGAACCAGAACCAAACATGAAGAGGTATGGTTTAGTTTTTGTGCTAAACTAATATTAAATAAAGTCATTCAAATAGATTCAAATAGCTTAGAGGGGCCTTTGGCTGTGCTGTCTCAACATTTTATATAGGTTTCTAGTCAAACTTTTGTTTGTTCAAGGGTATATTTATAATCTTATTTTATGATAATTTTTACTCTCTATTTTTTGTGATGCCTTTATGGTACTGTAATTTACTATTCTGATGTACAACTCTTTAAATTGTCTTGCCACTGAAATGTGCTACCCTATATCATTGCCTTACCTTGCCAAACATCACAAAACATCACATCAACTCGGAGGACAACAACAATACGTTTATATGAAAAGATGCTGATCACAACGCGCTAGTCCTTTTGGACTTGCTAACAACAACCACAAATATAGAACCTTCTTTTTTAGTCTCAACACCTACTGTACTGGAACTTAAACTGCCCGTCATTGGAACCCTACTGCATTGAGCCAAAAATGGTCCTCACAAGGACTGAAGCAATGGACAAACACTGACTCAAAGTTAATTTACTTCTCAAAGACAAAAGACACTTGGATAAAATAATGTGCACATTTTGGTAAAAGAGAGCGTCATAAGAAGCCATCTATGTCAAATAAGCAGTTTAAAGCATCTGATTTAATCTTTCTAACACCTAGCCTGCAGCCACAGTGCAGCCCCTGCAAATTTTACTGCAGTTGATAGCTTTGGACACATGACCAAAATAACTCCTCATTCTGGACATCTCAATAGAGGGTAGGGCAATAACTCGTGTTCTAGTTTCTTCCTTATTGATCCTAATGGCCCAAATAGTGTGACTGTTCTGACTACAAGTTGGAAACCAGTTACTTCCATCCATGTTCAGAGCTGAAGAAGCCTGTTGGATGGAAAAAACAGTGGTTTGCTTTTCATTCAGCTACTTTCACTTAAAATAAAAACCTCTAAGAAACATCTAAGTCCAGTTTCCCTCTGCTGAAGCACCATGTCATGGTAGGTTTTTAGCACTGAAATTGGTATGGACCTAAGATCTCTAAAGCTTCAGATAACCTAACCCCTTCACTACTTTTGCTGTCCTGTCTGTCATATATTTCTGTCTTATGATACCTGTTGCCACGTGTCACCTGAGGCCAGAACAGCAGGATTCATAGTGGAATTATATTATATACAGGTATAATGAAGATGCATCTAAAGGCTGTTTGTCTGAACCAGCATTTTTCAAATTATTGTACGAAAAAAAAAAAAGCAAAGCTGTGAAATCCTCTATTTAGTGATAAGTTCCCAGTTATATATACTACTTGATGTGGCTTATCATATGATCTTTATGTTTGTCACGTGAAAACATGTGAAGGAGAGATATAGTATCTTTCCATCTGGAAATATATGATGTTGACCCTGTAACATTGTCTTTTGATATTGATAATATAGTCCCTTTGAATGCAGCTTTGAAGCTGTATTCTCTTTTGCTTTTTCTTCTATTGGCCGAGCAAGGTTGCACACCAAGAGACTTGACCACAAAAGTGTTTTTAGTTGCTTTTTCCGTCTCATCAACCTTTTCTTCTACGGTGAACAACAGATGTTTCTTAAAGCATTGCTTTTGATCTACATGCATTTGTTCAGATCCCTGTGGTTAACACAATGAGTGTGACAACTAGATTACAACACAGGAACTTGAAAAGACAAGCAACTATTGCTGAGGTCAGGAGTGGAGCAGAACGCTCAATGTGGTGCATAAGAGTTATTCAACAGCATTGTGATTGTCCAATCAGCACCATGACAGTTGGTGTTCTAGATGGCCGTTTTACTATTTTAACATATTATTTATACGTTTTCTTTTAAATTATTGACATAGATGTGTCTTTTACAGAATTCTTAGATTTTTGGAGAACTTGGTTTATTCCTGCACGCTTGTGGTTTGGGTGCAGCCTCACACCTTTGTTGCTTCCTCATAGGCAGTGATGTAATAAGCATGTAATCCAAGATGAAAGTATAGATCTTGGATTGCATTTTTATCACAAAAACAACATCTGTATTGTTTCCCTAACCTTTCCAAGTTATATTCCACCTCCAAGTTAAATTCACAGTTCAAAGATGATTCCTTTATGTTCATAACCCAACAAATAGCTGAACGAGATCTACGTCTCATTTATTTTTTATATTTTTCAATAGAATGGTTTAACTTTATACTGATCATATTGAATATGCTAATTAGCATAGTTATTATTCCATCTAGTTGCATTTCTTGTGTAGCCTCTGTAATTCTGTCCCTTTTTTTTGTTGCTCTGAACTTTTGTTTAAATTTTGTTTAAATTTTCCTGCTTTAGTAGCCAAATAAAAATTATTGCAGTTAGTTTTAAAGCAGCAGAATATTGTCCCTCTTTAATGAAACCTTCATGAATGAAAGTAGATGTTTTGGGTTTACTTGACTTTACCGTGTTCAGAGGGAAAAGTTAGAAATGACAAAGTGCATTGTATTGTGGCTTCCTTCTACTTGTCTCAGCACTAGCCTCAAAATCCACAGCTGGTTATGCCCTCTCTCTGCAGTCTTCTCAAGATAATAGAACATGGTGGCAATAATTACCTATTTTATTTAGCAACTTCTGATAAGATTGTTGAATTTATATAATTGTTTGGCAAGCATGAAGACATACATTCAAATAATTTCCTCAGAAAAAAAGACAGCCTGTTTAAATTACTCTAAGGTCAGTCTTTTTGTAAGTCCACCATGTACAAGAACAGCATCATAAAGTTTAAAATCTCCCAAAGATATTAAATTTTCACATGCAAACTGGTAAACCACTCTATATTGATTTAACCTGAAACCTTAAAAGGTATGTTCAAGGTATACTCTTCAATCTTTGTTTGAGAAAAAGAAGAGATGCTTTTAAAACAATTCTCTGTTAAGATACGAGTGATATTTTTGTATTTTAGGTTAAAGCCTTGTTTTTTGTTTTTTTGTGTGTGTTTTTTTTTTATGTATGAAAATCTTCTGGCCAAATAACTCAAGTAGCCTCAGTGCATCTGCAAATGAACCACCAGATGCATTGCAGACCAAAAGCCACAAGCTTAGAGATCATTTAAGCATTTGACTCTGTTTATAAATGATTATAACCTCTGGTCTTTTTCACGTCTTACAGCTGTGAAAAATAGGTTTAAATAGCTTTTTGTGTCAGAGGGTCCAGCTGAATACCTTGGCAGAAGTATTTTAAGTGAAATGGAGCTGTCTGAGTGTCGCCAGATCTGCAAGACAGGCAATTATTCACAAACAAACGCAATAAGAGACCAACCTAAGCATGTTTTTACATGATGTTTCTGGAGCCGTTTTTTTTTTTTTTTTTTCCCTCTGGCCCTCCTTAAGGACAGCGCTTTTAGAGATGTGATAAGCTGCAGTCATTAGCGGCTCTATTGTCTGAAGGCAAATGGAAAACTCAGATTGTTCGCATAAACTTTCGATTGTTCTGTTTGGGTCTAATGGTGAGGTCCCCTTTTGTTTGTACTACCTGGGTTATAGAGAAAAGAGACCTAAAAAGGAGGTTGTTTTTTTCAGCTTTAGAAACATTTGGTTTTATGTTGTAAAGGATCTTCTAAGAGAGGTCAGTTTGTCCCCACAGAGCGGTATTTGCATAAGGAGGAAACTGATGCTGGTCATACTCATTTATCAAATATTAAGACCAAAATAAATTAAGTGAACTGAAACTAAACCAAAGATAAAACCGTCTTTACTTTTGCTGTAGTATCCCTTTATTCTCAGAAATAAAAGCTTTCTAAAAAAGAAAAATGACCTCATCTCTTTCAAAACACATCTGCCCCTATTCTTCCTGTGGAAGGTGAGCTGATGCTAATTGCGATATCTGAAAGTTACACGAATAGATCGTGCAGCTCTCTGCATGAAAGTAACAATGCTGATGCAGACATAGCTGAAACTCTTGCTTTTCACAGTAAAGATACATTTTGCACAAGTCTGGAGCAAAGGTTAGTCTTTGTTTTTCAGTGTTGCTAAACTTCATTATATTGAGCTGGTAAAGACTTCTATGGTTATCTGAACAGTTTCATGTCTGAAACATTTCCTGTCACTGTAGCACCAACAGTTTTAAAAGGTTGAACCAAGTAACCTATAACCTGACTTAAGACACAATGTTTAAGTCACAGAAAACATTTATATTATTGCATGTTATCATACATTATTGATGTACAGTGAGTAATAATTTACTAAAAGGTTAGAAAAATACAAAGGCATTTAATTATAATGATTGCTGTTAATATTGTTGTTTATCTGATACAATTTTGCTTTTGTTGGTCATAATGACAAAGTATAAAATTGTTAAACAGAACATGTTTTTTTATTTTTTTTTATTTAGCTACGGTTATTTTTTACCTTTTCTACAACGTGGACTGGCCAGAAGCAAGCTAATGTAAATCGGTTTATCCAATATTTCTGTATGAGCAAAGAATATCAATCCTAAAAATAGTTAAAACTGAAGTTCTCTGTTGTGTCCAGATGTCTAAAAAACACAAGGCTCATCCCATTACTATCCTGATCTGCCTCAAGAAAATGACAACAGAAACATTTTGTTCTATAACCACTATTTTTATATATATATTTTACATGAATCTCTGAGTTAAGAACAACATTTCCGTCTGAGGGCTGCTTCTCAAAACATCTTTAAGAATGTGAATGCTGGAAGAACAAAGTGCAGCTATGTATGTTGTAGAACCTGTTGTTGTCCAGGGAAATTTTTCAAATTTCAATTATATGACTGTCCCTTATCTTCTCTGATAAATAATTTTGTTTTAGTTTTGTTTACACTTTTTCAGCCCACGGCTGACTAATCACACTAACCACATTGCTGCATAGCTCCTGTGACCCGCCGATCTAGATTGGCTCATACAAGTCTGCTGATCCAGGGCCATGACTTCAACCGTCGTTTCTCAAAACACACAGAGAGAGTAAAGTAGTTTATGAAAGGACTTTGGAAAGATTGAAGTGACTGGTGTGGGACCATGTCTGAGAATCCTCAAAAAGGGAGATCAATGGCCATGGATGTTGTTTTATCTCGCATCTGCTTGCTTCCTAGGTAACCTGGTGCAAAGCTGTACCTAGGATAAAATAGAGTCTATTTTTAGCAAGCAGAAAGTTATATAACCCATATCAGTCAAGCGTTTCAGACACATGAGATGATTAGAGAGGTCAGCCTGATGTGTAGATAAAAAAGAATTGAACTAATCTTCTCTGCAAAGTGTGTTTAATGAGGAATTTAATTCACTTTAACAGAGACACCAACCTCTCGACTGGTTTCATAGGGGAACAATATTGTTGGTACCCCTTGTCTAACGAAAGAGAAACTCACAAGATTACAAGACTGTAGACACCTGTAATTATAATTAGTGGACACACCTTTATTTGACATTTTGGTCACATTATTTCCCACTAAAGTAAAGCTAAATTCAGATAAATCTTTGCCTTTTTTATATTATTTTGAGGTAAACTGATGTTACTGTATGAACAACTATTAACAATGTAAAGTAGGAATGTACAAAAAAAGACTGTTGATTATTTCCACTGACTGAGGACTTTTGCTGACATTTACACCTTTGCCCTGATATTGTACCTATTTGAACATGTTTAATTTATAACAAGTGATTGAGTTGGTAAACTAAATATAGACAAAAAAGGTTTTAATTTCTGTTTTTTTTTATACACTTATCTTTCGAGATAAAAGCACAACCATTTAGCAAACAATTCAGAAGGGATGACAGAACCATATTAGCTGTTACCCCAGCTTTTTACCACCCTTGCATTCTCAAAAAAAAATAAATAAATAAAAGTCAGTTATAAAAAGTTTGGCCTTCAGTGAGCTGATCTCAGCCTCCTTTCTCATCCTCAGGCACCTTGGAGCCCCACCTGTCTGCTCTGTTATGGGTGGCCATGCTGGTGTCGTTGGCCATTGTTATTGTGTTGCCTCAGCCTCATGGGATCAGGGCACTGATTGCATCCACCATCCTGCGCCTGATCTTCTCTGTGGGCTTGGAGCCCACCCTGCTCCTGTTGGGGGGGTTTAACGTAAGTATGAAAGTGAGCATTTTCAGATTGGATGTAGTATTACTTTGTTATATGATGTTTTGATTGTTTTTCCAGCTATGTAACAAGGTGATCTTCCTAATGAGCTTTGTTGGGAACCGAGGGACCTTCACACGAGGATACAAAGCTATGATCATGGATGTGGAGTTCCTGTATCACCTGCTCTACCTGATCATCTGCTCTCTGGGAGTCTTTGTCCATGTCTTCTTCTACAGTTTGCTGGTATTTGCGCACACACATAAACCATATTGGCTTGACATATTGATGTGGCTAAAAATGAGGCTGGACTGAATGAAAATGGAGGGAGATATTATCGTTTATTCCCAGAGTTCGTTTTTATAGAAACATTAGATGTATTAATGCAGATTTAAACTGTCCTTTTTTTAGATCATTCACAAAAAAAACCTACACTAATTTGTGCACTCATTCTTTTCAGCTCTTTGATCTTGTTTACCGAGAAGAGACCTTACTGAACGTAATAAAGAGCGTCACCCGAAACGGCCGCTCCATCGTCCTAACTGCTGTATTGGCTCTCATCCTCGTCTACCTCTTCTCTATTGTGGGATACATCTTCTTCAAGGATGACTTCATTTTGGCAGTCGACAGGATACCCAACAATACTCTGGGTATGTTAAACAGTCTCGTTCCCTTGCAGGCAGAAGCATGAGTCACTTGCCCTCTTTGACCCAAGTGCTCAAAAGCAAATGGGAGGTTTCTCAACATTACTGAAATGCTTTGAATATCTAAGAAACCCTCTCTTAGTTAAAGAGTTGTAAATTACTGTAGGTTTTAACTGAAAACATTTTTTACCGAACTTGTTTAAAATCTTGTGTTGTGACCAATGCTACACTGCTTGAGACAAGTTTTCACACCTTTAGAACCTCTTCACACTTGTCTCACTGTACCTACAAACATTAGGGTTTGAGAGATTTTATGTGGTTAACTTGCATGAAGTATGATAAGAGGACAAAGGAAGTTGATTTATGGTTTTGTTCATTTAGTTTTTGTTTGTTGAAAATGATTAGAAAAGTGGGCCTTGGGTATGTAATCAGCCCTTTTCCTCTGATGAAATCTAGTCCAAACAATGGCCTCTAGTAGTCGTCTGATCAGCAAACGGAGTTCATCCGAGTATGTGATTAAATCTCAGTGTTATTCCACTGTGCTAAAAATGCCTAATTAGTTTTTTTAGAAAGCATTTAAAAAAGGGTTGGGTTCGTAAAACAATATTCCAAACTCTGAACCTCTCACAGAGAAATGTCCATCTCGTTATCTGAAAAAACAAGTGATTCACAATTGGCAAAACATGGCTGTCGAACTAACCTGAGAGGTCTGGGTAATGAACGCATCAAAAGGACTCTTAAATAGTTTTAATGTATCAGAAAATCATTGATCACGCCAAATAACTAATTAAATCCATAAAGCAGTCAGAAGGGGAATTCTTTTTTCAGTTGGTTATATTGTTGTATAAGGAGGAGATAAACCGATTTAATCTAATGGTTCAATCATATAACACCTAAAATGGAATTGAATGATTTTTGGTTCTATTTTCTAAAAAACCTAATTGAAAATACGAAACAACAAATATAATGAATTTTTGGCATTAGTCTTTGTGGGTGAGCTGAATAATCACAAAACATCATTCAATGTAGAATTTTCTCTTTATTTGTAGAGATTAAAAAGGGAATTTGCGTTTAACCTGAATTTGTTTTACAGGCCTTGAATAAAATGGGAAAAGCCTGAAAAAGGGCCATTAGCTCAGAGAAACACACCTTTAGTCTCTCCTCCTTAAGAGGAGCTGGTGGGAAAATCACTCTCGACTGGACATGTATTAGCCACATTAAGTCTTGTTTTAGGTTTTCCACAAGTCATTACTTTTATCCACAGCACACATTGAGAAGAAGGTTCTCTATTCGGATAACAGCACAATTAAACTTGATTAGGCGCATTTAAAACGTAAATTCAGTGGAAATCTGATTACCTCTCAAAAGTCCCTATCCCAACACCAAAACAGTTGTACTAGAATCACGCTGTGACGCTTCTCTAAAACAGGAATGGGGAAGCTGATCAGAGATTACGGGAAAAAAGGTTTGAGCTACTTATGGCCTAAATCCACTTGGTAATCTTTGGTAAGATTTGCTGTTTACGGATGATGTCTATCTTTTTTGACGGATCCTGACAGAGGCAAAAAGTTTAGTTTCTGAATTTGAAACACTAGTAGAGTGGTAGAATGTAACTGCAGCAGATGGTTAATCTACAAACTATTGACATTTATACAGAAAGCAATGAACACCACACTTCAGCTTAATCTTCCCTGCTATTCCACGGTTAGAACCTACTTGCTTCATAGAGTAAAACTCTGTTTCTTGAATTCTAATCAGATTTCCAGCGGTTGTTAGTGAGAAAAGTGAAAATTTTTCAAAAGCTTTAAGAAGCCTGTTCAGTTCTGTATGTATTGTACAAAGAAAATGTGACAACTTGTTCAGCTACATAGTAATGCATGTTCTGTTACTGAACAGAGCAAGGAGCCAGCATGATGGGAGAGCTCTTCTCGGGCGGAGTGTGTCAGAAGGAAAATGGAGAAAACTGTTCAACGGAGGCCGTCATGGATGGTGCGTTGACAAAAAGGAAAAGCAGAAGTATGAACATGTTTGAAGGGGGTGATTAGGTTCAAGGATTCTGTTAGGTTAAAATCCCCATGTCTGTGCATGCATGGGATTCCTGAGTGTTTGTGTGGTTGTGCTTGTGGCGTGTCTGTGTATGTTTATTTAAGATGGCTTTACTTTTAACTGAGTCACTGAGATCAGCACAGCTGAACAATCATCAGATTTAGGCAGACTGGGCCACCTAGTGAAGGTCAGGGGTCTGGATCCCTCGTGATGTTAGAGAGGACTTGAAGGATCCAGTACCATATTCTCAGACCTGAGGTGAAGGGGTCAAGGATTAAAAACCATCAGGTACTAGGGCATTGAATGGTCTGTCCAGTGGCAACGCAGAGACTGTCTGACTCCCAACAATAAGTCTTTGGAATTGACTAATCTTGTGAGAAACCACTATTCAATTATGAACACATGCAGGACCCTAAAACTGGGCAGTCACCCTTACCCAATCCCCAAACTGCTTGGCCCTCTGACCTCGCCTAAGCTCTTAGACCCTTTATCACTTTGTAAGGATAGGATTTTCTCCAATTAGCAACCCTACTTCAAAAGTTTTCCCATATAACTTTAATGGAACTTCTTTACCAAGCCAGTTCTAAAAGAATAGAATAAATGATTCACTTTTTATATGAATCAGATTTAAAACGAAGATTCCCCTGATAATATTGACTGGTTGCCTGAATTGGCTCACTTCCAGCCTAATCTTCCTCATCAGTTGGAACATCAGAAACTTCATCTTTTTTTTCTTTTTTTCAAACCACCTGTGACTTTAAGGTCCTGCTGTCAACACCCTTCAAGGCAGAGCAAGTTTATTTATATAGCGCATTTCAGTTACAAGTCAATTCAAAGCGCTGTACAGAGAAGAAAAAAACACACTGGTTAAAGTACACTGCAAGAAAATTAAAACAATCAATAATAAAATGATTGATTAAATTATTAAGTTTAACTACAAACTTAAACTAATTATGGTTAGATGGCATTTCAGCACTTCAGCAGTTTGTTTTCTAGATTTGTGGAGCATAAGAACTAAAAGCTGCTTCTACATGTCTGGTCCTGGTTCTGGGTTTGCAGAGTAAACCTAAGCTTAGAAGACCTGAGATCTCTGAGTGGTTGATAGCCTGACAACAGGTTTGCAACATATTTTAGCCCTTCATTGATTTACAGACTATAGTACAGAATAAATTGGCCTTCTGAGTATGTATAGCTTATCTTCTAAGTAGAGAATAATCTACTCTATACAGTGTGACTAACTACAAAGGTTTTGTTTTGTTATTTTTAATTATTCAAGTCATCTGAAAATTCTAAATCTTTTATAAATTCAATAAAGGGTCCCCAAATGCTTTCAAATATATGTTGTTTTGGCTTACTAGAGGTAGGCTAAAGGACATCCCCTTTAACCACTGAGAGGCGCTGGGTGCATTCATTTTTTTCCAATTGAGTCAGTGAGCAGAAGTCTATAAAAGTACATTCGGCTTTACTATAGTTGTCTTTATTAATTCACTTTTGATTTGATTCGGCTTAAGAAAATGTTGGCAAATCCATGCCACCATAATGCATAGCTTTGAGATGGTGTTTGAGATCTGTTTAGGTGGGAACAAGTAGATGCTGAATAAGAGGAGCCCTGTGGTCTCTTAAGCAAAGTTACCTACTGACACCAAAAAGGCCCACGCCTTATTAAACCAGTGGAATGCAGTAACAGAAAGACCAACCAGGTTTCTTACCCTCCGCTTCATTAAATGAAGTGATAAATGGTGTTGAATGCTGCACTAAGGTCCAATGATACCAGCTCTATGGTTCTTCAATGCTCTTATACAGATGTCCCTGAACACTTTGACAAGGGAAGGTCTCTATAGCATAGTAAGCATGGAAGCCTGACTAGAAGGCTGTAACTGAGAGATGAAGTATAAATTATGCTTAAAATGCTCTTGGTACATTGTTTTTGTCCAATTTATATGTAAAAAGTTAACATCTTCTCACCCTTCATAGCTTCCATTGCCGTCCAGCCTTCGGTGGTGATAGAGGACAAGGAGCGAACGTGTGACTCCTTACTCATGTGCATTGTCACAGTACTTAGTCACGGCCTGAGGAGTGGAGGAGGTGTTGGGGATGTCCTGAGGAAGCCATCCAAAGAGGTACAGGAAAAAAAAGAGACAACAAAGTTTCCGAGGGCATGATCAAGGATTAAGCAAAGCTTTCTTGTCATTTT
The DNA here is from genome assembly GCF_000732505.1 of Cyprinodon variegatus. Taxonomy (NCBI): domain Eukaryota; kingdom Metazoa; phylum Chordata; class Actinopteri; order Cyprinodontiformes; family Cyprinodontidae; genus Cyprinodon; species Cyprinodon variegatus. The sequence continues at coordinate 1,901,601 of NW_015150504.1, forward strand.
GCTTTCTTTTCTTATGCAAAACATAGCAGAGCTCAACATACATGATGTGAATACTCACCCTAGTCCCACCTCTCGACCAAATTCAATTAAGTTGATTGAATCAATTGGCAGGTCTTAAATATAGCATTTATGTTTTAACCAGACCGTCTAGCAGTTAATTTGTCCAAAGTCAAAATGCTTCTAAAGAATCTTATCTAATAAGTGGAAGTTGGCATTTTTATTTCCTGAAAAATGCAGTCAGGGCTTCAGTCTCCATAAAGGATCTCTGTCATATAAAGAGATATGCTCTGCTTAAAGGTCAAAGCAGCTCTATTGAAGAGTTTTGTAACTTTCAGCATTCCAGAAATAACAATGAAGTTATCTAATGCAAGAGGAAGTCAAGATTGTACTCTTTCACAGAATGACTTACTTTTGCAGCCTAACCCCAAGAATGAGGGAGTGAACTAAAACCTCTAGAAAAGTGGCCTACTCATGAACATGTTTTCATTTTTCACATTGCATTGACTGTAACAGAGAAATTACTTGTATGTAGTAAAATAGTGTCTGTATGCATTTACATAGTTCCTTTTCTTAACTAACTTTCAATTTTAGATATTTTTTTTTAAATCAATTTGCTTTTATAACCCCCCACATACCTCACTCTATTGAGGTCCGAATACTCGAGGTAGACTCAAAGCGGATGTCTGCCGCACAGGTCCACACACGGATCCGTTTTTATGACCGTGTACACATATGCAGTGACCACACTAAACTGCCCCGCGAAAAACGGCAGTCACAACGAACCGTTTTGTATGCCAGCAGATAAGCTGAGAATTGTATCATCTTGTGCACAAGTTTTTTTAAATTTAAACAGCGAATAGAAAAACATAAAACCTTAATCAATGAGGGAATGATACATAAAATATTTTCCCTGATTGTTGTTTTAAAGCTGGAAGACAAATCCGCTCCTCCTCGATGGTTCATATCATTACTAAAATGCTTGAGTATAAAGTGTCAACCATCAGCAGACATTATGCATGGACTCCTTGCAGCTCACAGTACGCCCGAGTATTTAGGGGCCTATATGGTCAGATTACCAGGGGTTCTCGCCACCGCATTTTAGCGTAACGTAGCATTATGCTATCACTTGTCAAAGTTAAGCCGTAATTAGGAGGAAATTGGAAATTCTGTTTTTGAACACACGCTATCTGTCCGTTTGAAGCTCTTGGGTCACCGCAGTCAAAAAGTTATTTTGACATTTACAGTTGTACTTATTTAGGTGCGTATATCTAGGCTCTGTGTAAATGGGGGATGGGGGTCACTATTAGGGATGCACGATATTGGGATTTTGGCCGATATCCGATATGCTG
>NW_015150504.1:1903519-1909528 GCF_000732505.1 Cyprinodon variegatus
ATATTCAGTTTTAAGGCCGATACAGGCCGATACCGATAGGGGGCCGATTATATCGTGCATCCCTAGTCACTATGCCAATGAACCGACTGCCCCATGCATTCCTATGTGTTTATGTTTCACTATATGTAAGCCAAACGACAATTAGTAAAGATTTTTGCCCTCTAATAAATGCACAATAAATTTTGTAACACCACTAGAAACCATGGAGGGGCATTGTGATGCAGTATAGCTCATGTTGACATGGCGAAAAGAAATGACAGGTTGACAGTGACGGAAAAGGGCACATGATGTAAAGTATTTAATGCACATATGGAGCACCCCCTACTTCCGTGGTTCTTCTTTATTCCTCATTCTGGAAATTTTGCTAATCAGAATTATCTCAACTGTTGCTTTTATTTAAAATTCTTGTGGTAATTTAGAAGCTAACTTTCCTCTCCACTGTCGCTACAAGCATGCTTGGTGTGAGGGATTTCCTTCGACTCAATGAGTTGATGCAGTCAACTGGTTTTCCTTGGATAGAAACATTGAATCAATTTGACTGTATGATCTGGCTGAATTGTATCTTTAAAGTGCCTTTAGATGACATGTGTTGTGAATTGGCACTATATAAATAAACTGAATTGTGTTGAAATATATTAGGGTATTTCCTTGTGCATCATCATGTCGTCACCAAGTCTGCTGTTTGCTCATTGCTTTAATTGCTGCTTATACTTCCTCTTTCTTATTAATCTGAGTTCTTTAGATTTTTAAACTATGAATAACTGTTGTTTTTCAGTTTTAATCCATGTATCTGCTCATAACCTATTTAATTGCCCCAATTTTATAATTGTAAATTAAGCTGTAGCAGAAACCACTGCATAAGCTAAAAGATCTCCCTAAAATTCTCCCTATTAGTTGATAACTGCAGCCAAATCCTTGATCTGATGCATATTGTTTTTTATCTGAACAGAAAGGCTGTTTTCTAATAAAAAGTGCTCCAACCTTTTCACTGAGACTGAATATTAACTCGAAGCCCATAGTGCTGGCATTCACTAGTTTTCTACCTTGACTCCCTCAGGAACCCCTGTTTGCTGCCAGAGTTATCTATGACCTGCTTTTCTTCTTCATGGTCATCATTATTGTCCTCAACCTCATCTTTGGTGTCATTATTGACACGTTTGCTGACTTGAGGAGTGAAAAGCAGAAGAAAGAGGAAATCCTGAAGACTACATGTTTCATTTGTGGTGGGTGAAATACGTTTTTTTTATTATAATTGAAAATCATGGTGAGTTTCTTTGTCTGTTGCCAGTTTTCTAACCCGCCTCCTTGGCTTTCAGTCTGACAGTGATGTTAATCAGGGTCTGTGTTGCGATATCTTTGTTATATTTGCAATAACTGCCTGATTATAATTTTAATCCATTCAATAAAAAAAATACAAACTGATACCTTTTTTGTTCCATTTAACTCAGAGCTGGCTTGAGGTGTTGCATGTAGCTTTAGTCGTGTTGCAGGTCTTACCACCATATAAATCTGGTTGCCTTGGATTTAAGCCTGTTTCGTGGTTGTAAACACTTTTGCTTTAGGTCCAAAAATAAAGCAAAATCATGCAAGTGGTCTCTCCCCAAGTCTGCCCTGGCATGAGCATGCCAGTGCTCTGCAGCAGATTCACATCAGGGCGCTTGCAAAATGGGGGCTGTTTTTCTGTGTAAAGAAACCCAACGCCTCCTCTTCCCAGAATGAATGTTTAGTCACAGGAGGTGCTGCTGTGGAGGAGGAGTGTTTCTTCCTGTTGCCATATGAGGCTTGACCATGTTAGTCTGTAAACACACTCAGTCACTGTCCTAAACAGTCACGTAGTGACATTTCGGCACAATGATCCCCGCTCTATGTGTAGGGCAATACTTTTGAACTTTTTTTTTTTACTTTTTTTTATAGAATTTAAGACTGATAGAAAAGTTAGATTACTGGTCTTTATTATAACCAAAAAAAAAAAAAAAAAAAAAAAACAAGATTGTTTTCTTGGCCCTTTCCCACATGACACCATTTCCTCTAATTTTCTCTGACTCCCTCATTTAGGTCATAAGAACAATACTGTCATCCTGTAATAAGGGAGTATTTCTTAATCCTTCTTAAGAAGTGAAATAAATGAGTAATGTGTATTTTGGGCTGTGTGTAATGGGGGTTGTATTCTTCCCTTTTTAGGTCTGGAAAGAGATAAGTTTGACAATAAGACTGTAACTTTTGAAGAACACATCAAAGTTGAACACAACATGTGGCACTACCTGTTCTTCATCGTCCTGGTGAAGGTTAAGGACTCCACAGAGTTCACTGGGCCGGAAAGCTACGTGGCTGAAATGATCAGGGTAAGTATGTTGTCACGCACAAACAGTTTCTAATAAAGATTTTCTATACAAAACCCTCAATCTTATTTCCTTGTAGAACCAGTTAGAAATGGTTAATGTACAAGTTATTAAACTTGGTCTCTTACTTTTCCTTTATTGTCATTATGAAACACTAGAACAAACTGTATATTAGGAGAGACTCCCTGCTTAGAAGGGACACATTCATGGCTGGAAAAAAACAAAAAAAAAAAACATGTAGATGATATTAAACACCATTAGAGGGAAAATAATTGCATGTAGTGTGGGGATTAAGTGCAGCTAGTGTCAGTCCAGTATATGAGATGGGCTGAGGGCTGTTTTATTGTCTCATAAGTTTCACCTGCAATGTCCCTCATTCAGCTTAAGCCAATCAATTTCAGGACCACACATTCTCTGAAGCCAATCATCTTTTAAGATACCCTTCATTTAGCAAACCTTCACCCACATCCACCCCATCCCCTCCCTCACTCTCAATCCCACTCTTCCTCTGGCTTTTTCCACCACCAGTGTCCCGGCCCAAGGGGAAGAGTAATCTCTTTCTAGGTTACTCATCCAAGCGTTTGTTGATTCACAGCATTGAAGTCTTATGCCGGGGCCCGAGGACCATAGAACTTATTTCATTTATGTCTTTATCTGCTTCTGTCTCCTTGAAACCCAGCCAGCCTCAGCAAATGGCCACTCACACTGAGCCTTCTTCTGGAGGTTTCTTCCTGTTTAAAGGGAGTTTTCCTCTCCACTATCGCTACATGCATGCTTAGTGCGAGGGATTGCAGAGTGTCAATGAGTCCTCACATTCAGCTGGTTCTCCTTTGATAGAAATATTTTGAAGACTGTGATTATGTTACCTGTATTAAAACATTGAATAATACTTTTCTAATTACAGGTTTTCTCTGTGAGTCTCTCCAGGTTGAATTAGCATTTACACCCCTCAGTGTGACTTAATACAGCATCAATTTTTAGCACCTCATGCCAAGAGAAATTTGTAACCTGCCTGGACAGTGTAGCATGGAAAAACATGGCGGAGAAGCAACAGCTTTTATTGGTTAGGGTTCACAAAAACAAACACTGTTGACATCTTTTGATTCGTCCCATCAATACCATCACAACTAACAGCTTCTAGATGACCCAGAGAGGCATTGAGAGTGTTGAAAACGACTTTATTTTCTACTTCTACATGTAGTGTGGTGTTGTAAATTTGCGGTGTGTGAGGTCTACTCCCCCTTAGAACCTGTCATTTTGTTCGAAACATGGGGGAAGGCCGCATTGGGGTAGAAAATGCTGCAAATACTGTGTCAGCAACCTTAGATGCGTCAATATGTGCGTGTCTGAGGAGGTGTTTTTCTGAAGCAGAGATAAAAAAAAAAATTTGTTATCCCCTAATTTTTTTAAGTGTATTTTTTAAATATGCAGAGCTCTGATATAAAGTGTTGCATGTGCCTCTTCAACCTCACAATAAGGCTTTAAAATCTCAATGACATGCAATGATGCTTTGGGTTGGAGCAAGGTATTTTGCATTATTTACATGTTACCTCTTAAAGGCTGCACTGTTTGCCATTTTAAACACATAAAAAAGAACCTAGTGGAACATTTCCTTTAAGAGTAAAAACCAAAAAGGTTCATTTTGTTGTTGCAACAGACTTGTAAGCCTTTAGAAAACACTTTAACTACCAAAGGAAAGTCCCACTTTAAGTGGTTACTTCATTGACGCAGTTTTACTGCTGTCAGTTTCTGACAGTGTCTTATTCGATTAGCCCACTTTCTTCTCCTGTCTCTTGATCTGCTACAGTCTTGTGAGGAACCACCTGATTTAGGATTACCCTGCCATCCCTCTTATTAACTTTGCACCATGTAGAACCAAACTAAGGCTGTCGAGCAAGAAACCCGAGGAGACAGTTGCTCTGTCAGGTGACCCATCATTAGCGTTAAACCAGTTCCAACTCAACTCTTTATTACACAGCCTTATTGAGTTGTTCAAGATTTTATTGGTTCGTTTTTGAAGCTGCTTTCAGACTCTTATATAGTTTAATTCTAAAGCAAAGTGAAATCATAACATTTGTACAGACGTCATTCAGTTATTTGTATGTAGATTTGCTGCACCATAAATTAATGAGGACTAAAATTGGATACAGCAGTGTATAATTTCACTATGGCTCAAAAAAGGTTCCGTTTTTTTTTTTTTTTTTTGGACTGAAGCATTTGTATTTGGATCATAAAAAAATCCACTCTACTTTAGGAATTGCAGTAAAAATGTACTTTAGTTGAAGGCTTAACGCTTCTGTTAAAAAAGACCAGAAGATCAAAGGTTTAAGCTGTCAAGTAACCCCTATATATTCACAACCCCTATAATGTTTATCCTGGGTATTCTGGGTTGTTAACAAGAAAGAGTGAAATTGGAAAGATCAAAATGCAACATGGTTTGGATGTTTAAAAATATTTCCTTGGCTAGGCATTTATTTATATTGGAGTATTTTAAATCACATTTAAATTTTTTAATTTAAATGTGTTTTTAAGTGTACCTTTTGAAAGCAGTATCAAAGTGTAAAAACAATATTTTCTTTCACTTTCAGGTTAATGACAGCTATACTTCTAGATGTCCAATTTAATATTAAAGGTATAGATAGTGCAGGATGTTTTTTTTGTTTTTGTTTTTTTTCTGGTTGGATCATTAAAAAAAGTGGTCCTCCTAATTGTTAATCATTCTGGTGATGTTGATTCTGGTGTTTACGTAAGGCCGTCTTACGTGTTCATCCCCATTTTCACTTGATGAGTCTGACATAGTGAAAAAATTGCAAATCTTTTGGAAAGTAAGGTTGTATGAATTATGCAAACAGCAACTTTTAAAAAGCGTGTGCACAAGGAGAAATGTTCTCATACATGCTCTCGCATGCGCATAGGCGTTTCTTCTCTGGGGCGGGTACAGGGTTGTGCATGTGCCTTTTTTTTTTTTCCTAAGTGGAGAGAGTGGGTCTTTTAAAAATTTCGCGCAAGTCTTCCACTATACGTTTACCTAATTCCTCTGCAGTCCGAAGTTCACACACATCTCCTGAGCTGCATTGTGTTTTAACTGTTTCCTTCCAGGTGAAAATTAAAAATGTGCATTTATGCAAAATAGATATCTTTGTGTAAGGTCTTATCAGACCTTTCCTTGATGGACGGATTGATGGATATGCATGCTCCCCTTTCGGTGTCGGACAGTACAAAAAATGGTGCATGTTTGACAAAGTTTACCTTTTTTAAAGACATAAGGTACTTCTTCTATAACTTCTGCATCTTTAGAAACCAAGACAAATCTCCCGGTTTTTTTTTTATAATTCATGTAAATTAAAATATTTAAACAATATTTATCATGTACATCTCAGATAATGAGGTTTTGCAGCAATATGAGAATAATTGGCTTAATTTTGAATGACTAAAACTAGATTTTATTAATACTCTTAGCTGTACATGATATGTTAGTTAAAGGAACATAGTGGGAGCAACCCACTAGCCTGGGTGCCATTCCGAACTTAGTCCCGCCAGTTCGGTCTGGCTCTGCTCCATAGTAGCGCGAGTATAATCGCCCACCCTCTGGCGATCCAATCAAATTGTCAGGGCGGGCTTTATACGATGATGGACAGATGATCAACAGTAACGTAATCAACCACGTGAC
>NW_015150504.1:1909911-1918080 GCF_000732505.1 Cyprinodon variegatus
ATATTCTGACTAGAATTGAGTAGGACTACGTCAGGCTAGCAACCCACCCCTCAGCCTGAATGACTAGAAAGAAAGTGATGTTAGAAACCAATTTAGCATAATCTGCAAAGACTTTCCAGAGCAACAATAACTCATTAGACATACCAAGCCCAGCTCTTTCCAACGCATCCATCCACCCAGATCCTTCAGTCAATCCCAGGATTTTATCAATATGTTTGTTTTAATAAAATGAAGATATCTGAATTTAGTAAACTAAATGCAAAAATGAAGAAAAATCCTAATATGGATGAATTCGAGTCTTCTAATTTTAGAATAATAGTTTTTAAAATGGTTTAAAAACTATTAAAGGTTTTTTTTTTTTTCATATAAATTTTTTTTCCCCAGTTTTAAGTTTCTAACTAAATTTCTTCCTTTAGGTGCGTAATAGTCCCATTCATGAGAATATTTTCTACAAGGCAATCTTTTTCAATCTGTACAGCCTTTCTCCCACCGTGTTTCACTTTGTTTGATGTTACTGTAAGGTGGAAGAAGCGATAAAACAGAAGGGGGTGTAGAAAACAAACTACTCTAATAATGACTGGGACTGACGTCAATGATGGAGGGCTCTGGGTGAAATGTGACATCTACGGTGTAAAAAAAGATGATGCATGGTTCACACTCATTGCCCTAATTTGTATCGTCTGGCACAGAAAAACGCCTCTGCTGTGAAAGGTGCTTCCCAATGTCTGGTTATAGACTTAAAATTATTTAGTTTAAAGACAAAAAGACAAAGGGGGATAAAAAATAAGGCTTTTTTTTGGTCTTGTGATTATTTCTGTTCTCTGTATGCATTTGTATATTTGTAGATTGAGTGGGCTGCGTCAGGTGTCTTTGCGGCATGACTGTGACGTTTTCTGTTGCCTTTTTAACCACACAGCATCCTGTTTCTGTCACGGCCCGTGCGGTTTTAATAATGAAAAATGTACTTCCGTCATTTCCATTGAACCTGCGTGTTGTAGTCTTAATTTGTGCTTGCACTTATCAGTTTACTGGAAGTGCTTTCAGTTATAAACACTTAAAATGGAAAGACATTTGAGCTGCAGGTGACAAAGTCGTCAAACTTAATGCTCTTTTTTTTTTAAATGGAAGGTAAGGGGGTTGACCCGGGCTGAAAGCAGACTACATTGAAGGATGGAGCTGACCTTTGTCACAGTTAAGATTGTTTGAGATTTTGTGTCAAAGCAGTTTGGGACAGTTAGAGATTTAAACTCAATTAATGCATGTTTTCACAGTTGTTTAATTAAAAAAAAAATTTTTTTTTAAATTACTTTAGTGATGGATTTAATAAAAGGAGCTCTTACACTGGAAAGCAAGAGAAACTTTTGTAATTAGACATACAGTTTTATTTAAATGTCTTGCAATGAAAATACTAATGAAACTCACAAATTTGGATAAGAATTTCTTTAAAATTGAAAATCGTAGAACTATGGTACAAAGTGCAAAGCCTTGGTTCTTGTATTAACTGATCAGAATTGGATGAGTTGCTCAATCAACTGTTTAGTCCATGTCAAAAACCATCTTTTCAATTATTCTCAATCGGATGTTGAAATTATATGTTTAGCTGAAGAGACAAAACTACACACAACTGGGTTCACAAGTTTTTTTGTTATTTTTTGCAATCTTTTTGGAAGGTAAAAATCTGCTTTTTATTTTTTAAATAGGGGGACCATTTTTAAAATCAAAAGCAGTTGTTTAAAATAATGTGTAGAATCGTTCAGTCTAAGTTGAGACCATTCAAAAACAGATTTTACCCAGAGGTCTAAATTCTGAAACTGCTGCTGAGGACTGGACTGAGCCCCTCACTTCCACCCATCTCTTTCTGTGTGTGTCTTCAGAGATCAGTGATACAGCTTAGCAGTTATGAAGTTTCCTTCTAATAGGGGACAAGAAATAGCTTTAGTAACAAAATAATAAAAACCTAATCTTGCTCTCTTTGCAAAGAGTTGCAACTCTGTTTACAATTACAGTAGAAAAGCTACATTAGTAAATAAAAAAAATACTTTAAAACTAACCCTGCCAGGCTGTGACGTATTTATTAAGATCTTAGAACAATAGAAGAACAATTTCTTCCATGTAATGATTTGCTAGTGTTGGTGACAAGGTAGATCCCATGGCACAACCATTCTCCTGTCTTTAAAAATTATCTCTGAACTTGAAATAGGTTTGTGGAAAGACAAAGGCCCATTAGGTGCATATCTGGTCCAGAGTGAAATTAGTTGTGTTGTTTATGTCACTGCCTTGCTGAAGACGTATTCTGACTGTTTCCACTGCCTCTGATGCATGCATGTAAAAAAAAAAAGAAAAAGAAAAACATCAAAAGATATGTGGGTTTTTCCTGGTGCCATCTTTAAATGTTTGACTTTGTTGGCAGTCTTTGGAGTTTTCTATGTGATGTTGTGTGTTTCCAAACAGGGGGGCTAAAATATCAATAAGCTGTTTAGCAATGTTGTATGTTACTGAGTTAATGCTGCTGATAATGGGTCTGAGTGGTGTTCCTTCCTTGTGAATTTTTGGGAGTCCATATAAGCATGGAATGTCCTCCCCTGGATATAATCTAAAATAAACTGACCGGTTATTACGTTGTCTCTTTCTAGTTGTTAGAGAGTTAGGGATTTTCTTTTTTAGGTGTTGGTTGGATCTCTTTTCAAAGATTCGTATGTTTTGCTGTCAACATTCATGTTCTTTATCGTTTTTTTAAAAGCTAGATCTCAGGTTTTTCAGTTCTTCAGTATTTCATTGAAACGTGTGAATGAGTCACTATTCGTATTGAAATGCAGTGGGTTTCTGTATTTTTTGTGTGTCCTGTGTTTTTAGTTGTAGTAAATATTTAATATTGTCAGTTTTTGCACAAGCATTGATATGAAGTGTCAAAGTGGTTGTGATTAATAGTTCTTCATGGTCTCTAAAGGACATTAATAGATTTTGGTTGCATGAAAAGCATTTTAGTCTCTGATAATTTCCAGATATTTTTTTTCCTAAGCCATTTAACCTTGTGCCTGTAAAACTAAACAAAAAGGCTCCTCAGTTAAAGATGCACCCTCATTGAATTTATGCACACCACACCACTTGGCTATACGAACAGTCTTTCAGCTAATTTAAATTAGGAATCTTGGAAAAATGTAAAGCTGTTCAGGTGCAAAGAATAGACACAAACTGTTTAAATTTTAAAATATAACAGGGGGTTTATCCAAATTCAATGTCTAATACTACGGTACTAAAAAAATGTGACTGTTGCAGTCATTTTAAGATTACTCACAACTGATGTAACCAGAGATGGGAAGTAACGAAGTACAAATACTTCGTTACTGTACTCAAGTAGATTTTTCTGATAGTTTTACTTTACTTTACTACTTATTTTTATGGTGACTTTTTACTTCTACTCCTTACATTTTTACACAAATATCTGTACTTTCTACTCCTTACATTTTTTAAAATTGGCTCGTTACTTTAGTTTTTAATCATTTTAATGGAGTTACCGTTATTATTTTTCACGTCATCAATACCAAATTCAATCTAATTGGATGGGAATCTACGTTGCATTTGACGCACCACTACAAGATGAATCGACAGATTCGGCGGTATTTATTCGTGGCAAATCATTGCAGCTTGGTGGCGGTGGCGTTAGCATAGTAGTATGGACGACGAGATGATTGAAAATGAACACAACGGAGATCTAGTCCTATTGGCAGACATCCATTTAAAATGTAGGCAACGGCATTGAAAAAGTGGTTTCTTCTTTTACTTTTATACTTTAAGTAAATTTACAAGCCTTTACTTTGTTACTTTTACTTGAGTAAAGAAGTTTAATCAGTACTTCCACTTTTACCAGAGTATTTTTTAACACAAGTATCTGTACTTTTACTCAAGTACGGAAAGTGAGTACTTTTGCCATCTCTGGATGTAACCAATCAGTTAGTTGCATCCGGTCTACTTGAGACAGAGCACCTCTGAACTGCTTATGATGACTTTTTATTGCACGTTAAAAATACGGCAATAGAAATAATGTTCATAGAAGAAATTTTGTTCAATTCAACCAAAGGCCCTGAATATTACTAGACACAAACAAAAACAAAATGCAAATTAGATGTTTCCATCCATTTGAGTGAGTTAACAGAGCGATAAAAAGTGTAATGTCATCATATGTTTAAGTTCTGCATGTCTGTAATAAACGGGATACATTGGTAGCGAGCTAGCGCTGACTACACATCAACAATTGACCGAGGTGTCAATGAAAAAGTTGCATTTAGACATGTTGTTCACACTTTATCACTTACTTTCATGTTTGCTAGTGGTGTTACATGCTGTTTTAGAGATCATGTGAGGTGAATATATGCTTTTTTCCCCAATAAAAGTCAAAAACCACCAGAGGTGTCAATTTACAAAGTACAAATACTTTGTTACTGTACTTAAGTACACTTTTTAGGTATCTATAATTTACTCCACAACTTATTTTTTTTCCTACTTCTGAATTCTACTCATTTAATTTTCACTGCAGTATCTGTACTTTCTATTCCTTACATTTTTAAAACAAACTTTACTCGTTACTCTTGGCTTTGGTTTAATGTTTATAAATATTTATTTCACGTCATGTGCGTCATCCAATGCAGATCATTGGCACCATCCACATCTAGTGAAATGAAAGTAATTGGATGAGTCATATCACGCAAACACTCATTGGTTAGCTAAAGGAAATAATCAGAAAGCAAAGGTTTTCTTCAAACTGCAATCGTGAATTGTCTATTCCATGCTACAATGTCAGATTCAGAAAAAGAATTCTAAATGTCTGAAAGGTTGGACACAGGCGAGAGCGTATCGGGAGATGGAGACCAACAAGACCTCCCTCATCCTTGGCGGTATTTTAAAGAATTTTTCGAAATAGTCTAAAAATGTAGCTTTCAATTCATATAGTGGCATCTGGCTGTTTTTGTTTTAAAGGTTACTTTTATACTTTAAGTAGTTTTTGGAGCACATACTTTTTCACTTTTACTTGAGTAAAGAGATCAAGTTGATACTTCAACTTTTACCAGAATTTTTTTAAACTGCAGTATCTATACTTCTACTCAAGTAACAAATGTTTGTACTTTTGACACCACTGAAAACCACCTTATACTGAGCTTAAAATCGTTTTTGCAAATTTTACTAAGTTGGTAAAAATTTTGCATCTTCCCTCAAGCTGTTCTAGTAGGATACTTAAAAATGCGAATAAAAAAAATGTTGATGAGAACATGTCTACAGATAGACTCACTTTGTTTTTAAAGTTGAAGGAACTGCAGATAGACAGCTTGGTCATGGCAGTAATAAGAAACTTTTCAGCAACTGCCAGCTGGTTACTAAAGACGCTGGATGTCAAGAATCCCTCAAATTACTGCAAATTACATACAAGACTTGGTGTTAGTTGGTACTGGTTTCAGTTTCATTTATAGGTTAGTAATAATCGTGCGCAAATCCAAATACCCAAACACCAAAAGAGTTTGTTTCTGAGTATGTAAATCGGTCAAAGACCCCTTTGGATAAGGAAATTACCCAAGAAAAGATCATCATGCCCACTGTAAGGTATGGAAAGGTTCTCAAAGGTATAGTAAAAAAATCTAGACTTCTCCCAAATGCTGCCAGCAGCTGGTGTCTGCCTGTTATTCATATTTGCTGTAGGTCATTATTCCTATAACTATGCTGCTCTTGAGGCGAAGGATCCAAGTAAAACATGCTGCCCTGTTAGCGTACTGTACCAACCTATGCCTCAAATTAAACTGGGCGTTTTTTCTGTTGTCAGAAGTGGTAAGCAATGACCTGGTTAACATAGAAATACTTTGGTTCACTGGCTAATGTTCTTTATTTAAGCCATGGTAGGAAAGACACAAAGTTTAAAGGATGTATTTTAGGTCTGTACAGCATGGTAACAGGGGTCTGATGGTTTTAAAGTTGCCATTAAAAATTGATGCAAGCAGAAGCCGAGTTCTGCTTTAAGCTGCAGGTCTGACCAGTAGTAAGAAGCTAATATGAAAACTATCATGCTCTGCTTGCTGGCTGGCTGGCTACCCATTACTGGCAGCTGTGGTTGTTGATCAGCATTAGCATGAGTGTGGCCCTCTAACCACTTTAACAATAGGAGAGACAAGTCATCTATCGTTTCCACCACTGCCTTTCACTCACCCACCTTTAGCGTTTTTAGTGGGCTTGTGTTTAAATAGTTGTGTTGAGAAACTTGCTGGTTCAGAGGTGGGCCAGAAGTTGATGGTGGGATTGTGATTCAGGTGATTTGTTGGGACCACAGTAGGACTGGGTCTGTGAAAATCCTTCTAGACACCATGGAGTTTAACCTTTAGCCTCAATAAGGTACCAAATGTCAATCAATCAATCAAACTCTAGTCATAAATGCTTGGTGAGTACTTGTTTACACCAAAGAAATAAAACATTTTATCATCAGTAAAACTTTAAAAAAAAGACACAAAATTAAAATCTCACTCAATAATCTTGAAATGTACAGACAGTGCAGGAAGGAAAACATAGCATGCTTGCTTCTTTTACTAGTCAGTAGATGCAGGTAGAAACTTGTTTACATTTACTTGAGTAAAAAAAAAAATGCTTTTGGGACTAATTTCCGCATTGGGCTTTTTACTTTCAAAATTTATTTAGTTTTTAATATTTTTGAAGTAACATAATTTGACCATAACTGTCATTTTAAGCATTACATCAGATGTTACAGACCAGCAAGTACTCAGTAATATGGCTATTTAAGTACAGAGTACTTTTTATTTACGCCTTATTAAGTAATTTTTTGGGTAAATATTTTTACTTGAGTAAAAAAATGTTAAGATAGTGCTACTCTTCAGTAAAAATCATGGACAAGTTGCAGCGTTCTGGACCAGCTGCAAACTACGCAGAATACGGTTTTCCTCAGGATAGAGAGACTTGCAGTAGTCCAGTCTAGACATAAAGTGAATATGATTGTAGTGATCAGCCTCAGATGGCAGAATCTAGATTGAACTACTGCACTGACCCATTTATTATTTTTAATTTTTTTTTATTATTTATCAGATAATTAAAAAACACCCTAAGATTCTTAACAGCAGTGGAACTGAAAGAATCTAAAGTACCACTTGCATTGGTACACTCTGTTTCCATTCAAGTAAAGGAAGTTATGCTCCATTCATTCTTTAACCATTTAACATATTCCCTACAGACTTACTCTCTCTTTCTCTCTTTTTAAAAGGAGACTTACTATCTCCTTTTAAAGAGATGAATTTCTACATTATTTACTGACCAGTAAAAAGATAAACCACATTTGAACCACATTCTGGTTTTAAAACAGAACCCAGAGGAAGCAGACAGTGTAAAGGGGAACAGAAGTGGTCCTAGTGTAAGATGGAGCCCTGAGGAACACCACAATTCAGAGGAGCAAAGCTAGAGTTTTTATTTCTGGAGAAAAGATTCAAATGTAGTATGTACGTATAAATCGATAACTGTTCTATATTGTGGCCATGGCTTTTACCAAATAAGGCAAGTCTCTATCTATAGGGAGCATGCAGGGTTGAGCCAACCCCTTTAATTGGGGATAAACAGCTACCTGCAAATTACATGTAAATATATCCTTGCATAAATTAATGTTTAAAACAGCTGGGCTTTATCAGTAATGGACGTCACTGATTTGTAATGCACTGCATGTTGAATCGGTGGGTTGCTGCCTAAGTAGGTAAACACAACCTCTATCACTTTGCATTCAGGAAGTGGAACATTGTCACAACCGTCTTCTCATTCTCTCAGAATGAGTGTGAGCTATTCATTATCTTAGTGTTGTGTGATTCCCCTCTGGCTGCCGTCTGACCCAGGGCTGGTTTGTGGTATGCACGGCCACCTCACTTGCCCCGCTGTCTCCAAATCAACCACTGAAACCTAGGGACTTTTTCAGCCCCTTTGCTTTGCTCCGCACTGTTCCAACCCAGTGACCACAGCAGCTACTCTGCATCTTCTCTTTGGGTTTGTGTACCTTCATCTGCACTGACATGGGGACACAAGAAGGTGGTGTGTTGTTGTGTACAAGGAAAGAAAGATAGGTGCTTTTTACACAACAGGTTTATTTTTGAGAGAAGTGGAGTTCGAGTTTTGAAGGCGACGAGGATGAAAAATGGAAAC
>NW_015150504.1:1918474-1925764 GCF_000732505.1 Cyprinodon variegatus
TATATATATATATATATATATATATATATATTATATAATAATTAAACGATAAAAAAACTGCCCTTCCATTTTTTTTTTTTTTTGGTTTTAATTTCTGTTTGAAATATCACTTCCAATCATGATTATTTGAGGTTGATATGAAAATAAATATAAAAATACAGATGTCTCTCCTACTTTAAAATATTATGAAATAGTTAATTCCAGTGTTTATATTGAAAATATTGTTACAGCTGGTGCAAAATTAATCATACCTATATCATACCTATATATACCATATCTATACAAGAAAATTTGACTTGTATCTATCAAAAGAAAATTAATAGTCTAAAGAAGCATTAAGGATAAATATTTTTTATTCCTGTTTTCTGTTTTAATAAAACAATTTATTAAAATTTTTCAAACCTTTCTCTATATTCAGCTGGAAAATCTCTATTGGCATTACAATAATGACCTGTTTAATAGCTGGAACTTTTTTTTTTTTTTTGCAGTTTGTGCTTTGACATATTATCTTCAGTCTCCAAGTCTTTGTGTTTGGGAGGCGTCTTTGCCATCACACTAATCATGAGTGGTCCTTCCACAAATCCAATTATGGTCTCTGGCTAGACTACTATATAATGATGAAGCTACTTCCAGTCAGAGGGGAGATGTTGGAAAAAGTAACCAAAATGTTATTTTTATAGTATATATTTATCAGTATACAGGGTTGTATCTCAAGATATTTGTCATGTAACCTTTTGAATTGCTGTACTGTTCATTTTAAAATCGATAGGTAACTTCTGATATAACTATTGTCCTGCAGAAGGTCATTGGCTGCCACCCAAAGGAGCGCAATAAAAGAATGGAAAGTTAAGTGAAAGGAAAAACTGTGGGAGGAAAAGTTGAACAAGGAGTAGTTGTTGCAGCCATAATAATATAAATTAGTAAATGTAAATGCTTGGCATATTACTGTGTGGAGTGGATATACAAGCTGTGAGACTTAAGTTTTTGATTTCCATCCCTCAAGAAAATTGAATTTTTACTAATTTACAGTATAATGTTCATATTTACAAAGATGCAGCGTACCAATTTCTTCATTACCAATGCATATTGAAGTACACTCACTCAACTTAAATGCCTTTTTAAATCTCCCCTTTTAGTTCGAGTAATAACGAGTTTTTTTTTTTTCTAGAAGACATTTTTTCATAAGACACAAAAGAAGAAAAGTTGATAAGCTGGCCATAAATTGTGTTCTTCTAACATAATATGTGAAAACTTGGAATCAGCAGCAGATACAACCATCTAAGGGTTCTAAGATGGCTGCCTTTACAGTTAATATATAAAAAAACAATAAATATGACACTAAGCAGAGATGATTTGTGGTTTTCACTAACCCTTGTCTGCCAGAAGTGATGTCAAAGGTCTCATAACGACACACTGTCTTTCCTTCTGAGTAAGCTTCACACCAGTCTGTCTTTAGGAAGGTCATAATCCCTAAACCCTCTTTAAAAGTACCTCTGCACTTTTAGACCAGTTCTAGCTGCTGTAAAACTCTTCCTGCCGATTAGCACACTCAAACGACTCCTTATCTAGAGCCTCGACTCTGCCTGATAAGAGCATTTCAAGTGTTTTCAAGTTCACCTCAGAGCTGCATGAATGAGGAAATATCTCGCCCAGTTATACAGTTTTTTGAAAGTGCAGCAGCTATTATTTTGTGCATTAAACTGCATGTTTCCAACATATCACCCCTGAGTGAACCATCCGGTTTAGGTGATTTCAAGAATGTCTGAGTATCCCATGTGATTCTAATATGGAAAGTCCCACCATGAGTTGACTGATTGAAATCACTGCAAACAGTTAACGATTATTAAAATGAGTCTCAGAAGAAGGGTTTGAATCAAAGAAGACAAATGAGAGCCTTTGTGCTGTACAATCAAGCTATTTTGACTTTAGGTATACATTAGTTTTTCTAAAAAGTAATTTTTATATGCAATGTTTATTAAAGAGCCACAAAAATTATTTTTTAGATCTGATCCAAATCTAATTGAGTATTTTTTTTTTTTTTTTTTCTTACCAGGAGCACAACTTAGACTGGTTTCCTCGAATGCGGGCCATGTCCTTGGTGAGCAGTGATGCGGATGGAGAGCAGAATGAAATCCGAAGCTTGCAAGAGAAGCTGGAGTCCACCATGAAGCTGGTGACCAACCTCTCGGGCCAGCTCACCGAGCTCAAGGAGCAGGTTGGTTCCATTAAAAAAAAACTAAACCGAATTAGCAGGGTGTCAGTCACCCCGTCATGGGGGAAAAGATGAGAAGTGAGACATTTGTTTTCTAAACGATACGGACACCTCACATCCTTGGTTTGTTGCTGCTCGTTGCCCTTTAGATGAGTTTAGTAAATGCCAATGAGTCATAGTTCACAGCACAGCTTGGGAGCCTTTTTATCTCTTTTTATTTTAATCTCCATCTAACAGTTTTTCATTATTTTTTTTCTTTTTTACTGAATTAAATTTCCGGTTAGGATTTGATCTATTTGCTATACCTAATTTTTTTTTTTCCAGCATAGTTTACCAAATTTATAATTGGAAATAAGTCTAAAACATTTTTAAAATCGTTGTTTTATTCAGTTATTGTTCTTCGAGAGAGAAGAGACTTTTTTGCTGATCTTGCATCTAAATAAACTGGACTACGGTTGCACAATTGCTGCAATCTGCTGCTTCGAGTAAACAGAATTGTAAAATTGTCCTTACCCTTGAAATGAGAACTATCTATGAGGAAGTGAATGTTTCTGAGACATTTTGACCCAGACAGAGGGAAATGATTATTCTGTTACTGAAAGCTGTGAAGGACACATAAACATCACATTTCAAACTAGATTCAACATCCTTAGAGGCTGCTATGATTTTTTGGGAATTGGTTTATTTGAAATGTCTACATTTTCTGATGAGTAACCTATTAGATAAAGCAGGGAGATATGGCGTAAAAATCTAAACTGATTTTTTTCTGACTTCAGTTTCATAACAAGAATGACAAATGGTTGCTTTCAAAAACTAGAATTGCTTTCAGTTACCCCTCTGGGGGTGACCTTAATTTAAATGGCAACAAACATTGAAACATGCTTGGAAAAAACATTGAAAAAACAAACAATGAAAATACAACAAACTAAATGTTTGCAACTGGTGGTATCACTCAGAACGCGAGTTTATCAGTTTTAGGTTCACATCAAAGGACAAAAATTGATGAATTGATGCCACTCTGAGCTAAAGAAGCCCTGTGAGTGGATTAGTTTAAGAAAAAATACAGATTCCAAAAATTTTATCTTCATTAACAGAGAATAAATTAACTTCATTGATTAATCACTCAGCCCTAGTATTACATTCTGTTTAGTTGTGTATAAAGATGTTTTAGCCAACTACGTAAATGCCTAATTTAAAAGCTTTAAGTCACTGTAATGAAGATGTTTGTTTTCTATCAAAGAAATTAGTTTGTCATTTAAAAGATTTGACCTTTAAATATTTTGTGCAGTAAAATTTGTAATTCTTAAATTATTTAGAAAGGGAAACTGTTTTTATATCAAACCGAGAAAAGCTGATTGAGAACAGAAGCCATGGTTAAATAACATTTTTTTTAAATTTAACAAAAGATTGGACCAACTCAATCATGGCCTCAATGTGAAATAGTAACTGCCCTGTAAACCTAATAATTGTTGCATCACATTTTTGCAATAAATGTCAAGTAGTATAAACATCCCTAGGGAGGAATTTTGGCCCACCCTTATTTGTTTTAATTCAGCCGTGGCCAAAGGTCGCATTTGGGCTTCTTAATCAGATTTAATCCCAGACTTTGACTCACTCCAAAACCTGCATTCCCCTTTTGGAATTGCTGGTGTGCTTTGAAACATTTTCCCACAGCATTACCAATGCATGTTTTTACCGCTGCTTGCAATGATGTGTTTCAGAAATGCTATTAGTTTAATACCTGATGGAACGAAATGCACACCTCGCTAAAAAGCTCTGATTTTTCTCATTAGTCAGAGAAAATTGGTTGGGCCAGAGCCACACTTGGCAAGTTCATCACTACTGCTACTTACAGAACAGAAATACATTATTTCTTCTCTTGTGGCATATCACTCATGAAAATGTTTGCACCTTCATGTATTTGGGGGTTTTATAATAGTCTCAGCTGTTCTCCACATTTGTCCAAGTTGCAAGTTATTTGGAGCTTTTTTTTAGAAGACTGTAGTCCCAATTTAACAGCATCATGTATGTGGGTTTCCATCCCATAAAGATGCCTTGACGGTCTATAGGCTGATCAGATATGGTACGAAGAGTTCTTTAACTACTATAGCTCCTCTTTGGTTTTCTTCGAGTCCCAAAGCCTTAAAAATGTATTTTGAACCTTAAATGATTATTTTCTAATCAGTTCTTTTATGTCCTTAAATCAGGGCATGTTTTGTTGCTTGTATGGTTGGACAATATTTATTTTAGCCATCTTGATCTATTGATTGATTTACTTTATTAATCTTTCAGTGGAGAAATTTACTTGTTACATCAGCTCAAATAGTCAATGAAGAAGAAGCTGCCAAAGGAAGAAAAAGATGGGATATATACAGTATATACAGTTCGTCCACATATATATCTTGTTCCTTTGGGTCTTGAATGAACACTATATTTAAAAAAATCAAAGAAACCACATTTGATATTAAATTCACTTGATCTGAAACATTTAGTTTGACGAAAGCAAAAGGAATATGTTGGGTAAGAGGGGGAACATGATGTTTAGGTCTTTCTTTCAAGCATTTTTATGTAAAAAATGTATGTATTTGAATTGTTTTAAAAGTATGAAAGCTGACTTACTGAAACGTACAAAATCCCAATGGAAGAGCCGAAATGGCTAATAGTTTGAGTGCTTGCTTTGATTGGGTAGTTCCACAGAAAATTGGCTTACACAGAAAATTCTGGCCTAGAAATGGCTTCTCCTTTCTACAAGCTGAGCTAAACTGTCCATTTTATGAACCCTAATAATATTCGTCACAAACCATTCCATTTCCGAAGCAGTTATATCTGTCAAAACACTCATTGCAGGACCACGTTGTCTTTTCACTTTTAATACTGTCCTGTTTCAGTGTGTATTTCATAACCTTATGTTAATTAAAGCGATTTCTGAGCAGAATGGGTTCGAGATGCTGTAAAGGTTACCACCTGTGTTTTGACTCATGCTACGCTTGATCTCTGAAATTTTAATCGACTCAGTTTCAGTATCAGTTGTTCGTATTCTGCTGCTTTCGTCAGACGAGCCGGCAGAGTGGATGACAAAGCTGGTAGGATTTCAGAAGAATCGGTTTCAGTTGCAGTGTCTTGCGTTTGTGCCACAGATGTTAGTTTCTGCAAAGTGGTACGGAAAAGGGTATCAACGAACATATGGTACTTCAGGGAAGCTCACTGCATTTTCAGCTGAAGGTGATGTTCGTACAACAGAAGTGACCATAGAAAAAAAATTTCACCTCTCTGTGATCTTCAGATGACAGAGCAGAGGAAGCAGAAGCAGCGGATCGGGCTGTTGGGACATCCTCAGCACATGAACGTGAACCCACAGCAGCCTGCATGAGGTCCATCGACGGTCTGGAGGCTGGTCGGCATCTGGAAGGGAGCAACCAGTCCTAGCACTGAGGTTTCAACATAATGTAGTGTGAATGTACCTTAAAACGGTAGGGAAACGTTGTAACATAGATATAAGGCGATGTGTAGCTCTGCCCCACACAGTGTTACTCCAGACAGTAACACTCACCCACCTCATTCTGCTCTTTTCAGTTGGTGCCAAATGTTTTTGTTTGTTTTGTTTTTTTTCCTGCAGAAAGAAATTAGATTTCTCAACACATGGCCTTCGTGGGTTCACCTTGAAACTTGATAAAATTGTTTTTTGTATTATTTAAAGGTTTTCTATTTATATTCCTAACACACTGAGCAGTATTTGTGTTCTTCTTTTGTATGTTGTGCAATACATGAACTTAAATATGCAACCAAATGGTGTGTAGATTTAAGTTTGAAAATAATGTCTTCTTTAACTCCAGCGGGGAGTTGTTTAGTTTGTTCTTTATTGTCTCTATACAATTTACCAGTTTTTATTAACCTGTATGTATACATATACTGAGATATGATAATAATAATCTGGGCTTCACATTATTTTTCTTTACTGTTAGTTTATAAAATGGCGCACACTGTTGGGAGTGACTTCTGCACTCAGTTGATAGCATATTGTGAGAGAGCAATATAAACAAATAGATAACTTCCATTATATGGTCAAAGATTCATGCTAAGTTATTTTATGGGGAATTAGCTTTACTGTTTCTCTGTGTTGTAACAGCCATCTAAAATTGTGTTCATGCTATTAGAGGGCTGCTCAGGAGGCATGTAGTTCATGCAGTAATAACTATCACTGGTATATCTTGAGATGTGGTTACTGCTTCTGCAGGAACTTGGCTCTTTTTAGTGAGAATTTAACATTTTAGTTGTTTTCATGTTAGAAATACACCTTTTTTGGAGAGGGATTACTTTTTGTATATAATGTTTTGCTTTACTGGTTGCTTTACTTTGCTTTTGTATAGAAAATAAGTTGGGCAAAAAAATGTTCCTGTCACAAAATGTTAAGGGTAAACAAATAAAAGCATTGTCAATTTGTATATAGAAGTAGAATTATTTATTAAAATTGTTATTATCCTTTAATTGTGCTGTCTTTTGTGTAGCATCAAGAAATTCCATATAAAGGGCTGATTTTATGTTAATACTGGTGAGCTATTCTCAACTTAGTAAATATTAAAGAATTTAAAGTGTGCATATCACCACAGTTTAAGTTTAATGCTTATTAATTTGATTGTATGATTTACTGTAATTTGGGATTTGAACAGCTTAATATTTGTCCCTTTTTGGATGTAAAGATTATTTTTTAATATACTCACTAACGCAGAAATATTTTTTATTGTCCCATATAATGAGATATTCTCTTCCCTGCTTATTAATAAATAATCAGTTGTCTGCCACATGCCTCTCAGCAGAACAAATATAAGGTGTGTCATTTATGACAGATTTGAAATATCAGTAATCCTCATTTATAAAGGACTTTCTAAAAGGAGATCTTCTCACCAAGTAAGCATTGACTGGCAGTAAGACCAGCTGTTGCTAAATGCTAACGACTGTCGGACGGCAAATTAAATCAGGGTATAAAATCTGATAAATCTGCCTGCCTGTGCAGATATGGAGAAAAATCTATCTAAATACACACATCTATATGCATATAATAAAAAAAAAACTTAATAAAT
>NW_015150504.1:1926349-1940325 GCF_000732505.1 Cyprinodon variegatus
TATATATATATGTATATATGTATATATATGTATGTATGTATCCAGCAGAAAAATGAGGAGCAACAGGCACTTGAAAAATGGCTCTAAATTTAGCAGGTATTTATTCTACAATATAATCATTTATATAAATACAGTAGGTACTTTAATATAAAAGTGACGTTTGAAAGCTGTAAAGTTTGCTACTAAATAAACAAAGTTGGATATATATGTTTCGGGTTTGTATGTATTGTCCCCTATCTGAGAATAGCAAAGAAAATCTAGACGCCATCCATTTCTCTCCTCCTGCTTTTTTTTTTCTTTTTCTTTTTGAATATGCCGGTAAATGTCTCCGCCTGAGGCAGGGGGCTGACTGTTGTTTCGAAACCTTTTTCTAAATATAGCCAGTCTTATTCGGGATGTCGGCGCGTGGGACCGACTGACCAGTCGGCCACTCTCGGTTGTCTGCGAGCCTGACGTCACCGGGAAGGGATTCTTTGTGCGGAGTCCATGAGGAGCTCAACGTGACAGGCTGATTAGTGGCGACTTTGAAAAGAGAGAGAGCAATAACAACACGCGGCTCTAACAACCTGCAGCCACCGTGGCATCCTGCAGCAGGTGCACGTGCCAGCCAACGATACATGAAATGATGCGGTGACTGACCACGACACTGCTCGCGTGACACATTGGCCGACTCAGAATGAGCATTTCAATAACAATATGCGCTAAAATCTTATCTTAGCACTTTAATCAAGTGTATTTCTAATAATTACAAAAGGTAAATATTTACATATATATTTCAACAAATTTCAACACAAAATAAGAAGCATTTTATCTGTGCCCTTTTGCACACGTTTTCTCTCGTGGACCATTTTCATTTAAACCTTTAAATCTTTATTTTATAACGTATGTTAGGTGTGTAGAGTACTATAAACGGCGCCACATTCTCTGTTTAGGGGATAATGTTGGGCCTAAGGTCGGCGAGGAAACTGTTGCTCCATTCTAGGTTGTAAACATTGAGGGAGAACAAACTCTGCCCCGAGGAGGCAGCCAGACGAGCATGGTGCTGCACGGATTCCATCTCCGAGTAACCTACTACTGGAAGAGGTGGGATTATGGCAACCCATTTTAACATTTAATAGCCTCTGAAAATCTTGAGTTTAGAATAGTTTTCGTCATTATATATATTTTTACTTTTAAAGTATGTGGTTAAAAACCTAGAGATTTGACCAGTCGTGTGTTTTGTTTATTTACCTTATTAGATTTTAAAACAGACACTTTTTTTTTTCACCCACCTTTTTTTTTTTTTTTTTGGAATTGTGAATCCACCTCATTTTGAGAAATCCTCGCCTATTTTGCATACCCAAATGGAAAAGCATATAACTTAGGAACTGTAAGCCCAAATTACATGTGCAATACATTATTTGAAAGCTAACACCCTCTAGGTTCTGAATATATAAATGTAAATTGGGTGAGTAAAACACAGACCAAGCTGCATCAGTTTAAACATGACTCAAAGTTTGTTTTTATTTTTATTCTCTGAAATGATCTTTTTTGAAAAGCAGTGATAAAGACATTCTTAAGAAAAGGCAGGTCTCATTGTATTATATTTTTTCTACATCATGTCAAACACAAATGCAGAAAATTTCATAGCTCTAGCTACGACAGTTCCAGAGCTGTTGGGCTTTTTTTAACTTGTGGTGTCAACTTGCAGCTGCACTCAATGGCTCCAGACACAGTTTTCTGTGTTTCTGTCTAACACAAGCCTGTAATGCGGTACCCCTTTAAATAAACTAGATACATTTTGGCTCATTCGAAACTTTATTTCATTGGCTACAAAGCCCAAAAGCCCACATGGTCTTAACCAATAACAGCAGAGAATTATGACACGTAATATCGCTGGCTGACAGGAAGTGACCTGAAGTTATATTTCGGGGACTATATCTCACTCAAATTGCATCATAAAAATATGCAGATACTTGTGTCTTGTAGATAACACAACGATTTAAAGAACCATACCAAACATCTCAAGTATTAGAAGTAAATATTAGCAAGATTCTGACCATAAGCTATGACCAGCTAACCTTTCTGATGTCAACAACCGGACGTTATGGGCGATTTTCTCATCGAATATTTTTATTACTAATATGCTAGATTACTTTTAATCTCTGGACCCTGGTGGACGAATGGAGTACAAACAATTGAAGATTGGATTTATAAAACGGCTTCTGGATGCCTTCAAAGGTATGTTGTTGTAGCTGCTTCGTCATGTTTACATTTTGACATTCTGCTATATCTTTAATTGTGCTTTGGTGCTTGCTTTGTCTTTAAAATGAACTTTGTTTGTTGAATTGTGGAGAAGCTTTCCAATGATGTCTAATGTGTCTATATTGGTAAAACTTTTCATGCATTCTGAGTTATTCTTAAAACTCAAACCTTGCAAAAGCGGTGGGTTCTGTGAGGTTTTAAATCAGTCTGAAAATAAGGAGGCTGGCACAGTTTTGGCTGTGGATTTAAACAGGTCTAGCCTTCCGCGGCTTTCACCACCATACCGTGACAGTTGACACAGAAAGCAGGAAAAGAATGAATACCGAAATTTTAAACTGTTTCTTTTTATTTTTTTTCCTAATAGGATATAAAAAGGGTAGGAAGATATAAGTAAATCTAAACAATGTGGGCGGGGTTTTGAGGGCATGACAACAAAGCTGCGCGACGCTGGAGATAGCACAACAGTAGCATGCACTGCAAAATCAGTTTTCAATGGAGCCCTCCATTGAAAATTAAAAGTTCAACCTGTTGTTCAATAAAAGTATGTTTTAAGATCATTTGAGGTGGGAATATTATACTTTAAAGCATCCCTATACAGTCCATTTAAGGATTTAATGCATAATTTAAAAAAAAAAAATTTTCGAAGTTGAGAGGATGCGGGAACCAGTGGACCTCAAAGGCTAACGGCAGCCAGGGCTAACCGCAGCCCGTCTGCAGCGGCTCTTTCTCGGCATAGCCGTATTTGAAGGACCGCTGGGTCTGATGGGGATTTTTGACTCCGTTTTGGAAGGATTAGACTTGGGGTTTTCGTTGAAACGTGAGCAGGAAGAGGCTCTTCGCTCATTCATTTTAATGAAGAGCGTATTCACCATTTTTCCAACAGGCTGTTTGTTTACACTCCCCCACCAGCTTCCTGTCACGCTCAATACGTCACAGTCAGTTGCGCTCATTGGTCAGAGCCTTAGCCAATAGGCACAGACATGGTTTGAAATATAACTGGTTGTTGTCATCAAAAATCGTCCGATGTCTTCTTCATCGGGGCCAGACTAAATTACACATTTAATCTCACATTTAGTCTGGTTTATCAGGCTATATATGCTTCTTTTTTTTTACCTGTTTGTGAAAACAACAAATACAAGCTTTCTCCAAAAATAAATGAATAAATCTCATCTCTTTGTCACAGGACCTTGTAAGTGCTGTCTGCTAATTATTTATAAACATTGCTTGCCATACTTTGTATCGCCAGTGAGGGAGGGAGCGGCTGGTTGAAAGCACCGTCCAACACGTGAGGCTCTGGTGGGAGGGGGGGAGGAGGGGTGTGGGGAGGGTGAGGAGTTTGAAAGCGCCGACCAACACGTGAGGCTCATGTGACGGTGGAGAGTGGGTTTCTTTAGCAGAGAGAGAGAGACGTGCCTGCAGTCACAGGGTTTATTTAACACGTAGCCACCGACTCACCCAGCTCTCACACATCGCGCGGGGCGTGGAGCTTTCCACGGCAAACTGACGAGCCCGACCTCTGTGTGACAGCACTCTGAACTGCGACCAGTTTCAATCTATCCCACTACTTGTTTTTGTTGCAGCTGTTATTCTTGAATTTTTTCACTCTCTCTTCTTTTTCTACTGGAAGGACTGAGCGCTTTTTATTTTTATTTGTCCCCGTCAATAAAGAAACATGGAGCGGATTACAAGTGCGCAACCACCTCCTTATGTTCCGAAACACGCATCTATGGATACACCTGACATGCACAGGTAAATATCAACGCTTAATTTTCTTATATTCTCTGTAAAATCTTTAATTACGATTTAAAACTGAAATGCAATTTTTTTTTTTTTGTTGCGTTTTTCACAGAATGGAATATTACATGTGCAAAAGCAGGAGGGGTGTGAAAAGTAGGGACGAATGCAAGGTATGTTCAATTAAAATATGAATAAAAATATATTTCAGCTTGATTATTATTTTTTTTTTCCTGGATCTTACATGTTATTGACAACTTTATAATTTGATCCAGGAGACTTACAAGCTGCCCCACAGGCTGATCGAGAAGAAAAGACGCGACAGAATAAATGAATGCATTGCCCAACTCAAGGACCTGCTGCCAGAACATCTTAAACTCACAGTAAGTAAAAACATTTTTTATCTTTTCTTAAAAAGTCTAAAATAATTGGATCCAGTTCATTGTTTCAGAGATTGCCATATATATATATATATATTTGTTTTTTTAAAACCTACTGAAACATTTGAGTAATAAAAATACAAATATATATGTTTTTAATTTTAATAGTTTAATTTCTTGGTATTTTCTAAACTTTGAGTTTTGTTTTAAATTGAGAGATCATCAATGCGGGCATAGTATGCGTAGTTTTCCTCAGTGTTGGCCGCTGGCCCTCTATTCAGCTGCAGAATGTGTTGCATAAGAAAGATCAACATGCTTATCGAAGGTCTTCCTGTTTTAGACGCTGGGTCATCTGGAGAAAGCTGTGGTGCTGGAACTCACACTGAAGCATGTGAAAACCCTGAGCGCCATCCTGGAGCAGCAGCAGCAGAAAATATTGGCGCTCCAGAAGGACCTGCAGATCAGTAAGTTTGATTCTAGCTGGGATCATTTAACCCGTGGTTGGGCATAAAAAATCATCTGCTTTGTTTTTCAAGAAATGGAGTTTGATTTAGATTGTTTATCTCCAGGCGATCAGGTGGGAGATGGCGCTGAGAGCAACGAGGACATGTTCCGCTCTGGCTTCGACCTGTGTGCCAGAGAAGTCCTCCACTACCTGGCCAACCAGGAGACCAGCAGGGACCTAACCCCCTCCCACATCATTAGCCACATCGAAAAGGTTGCAGCTGAAGTCCTACAGCATGGAAGCAGCCCGCGACCCGGTGAGAAGGATGGGGCGAGGAAGCCTGTCGGGCAGCTTTCAGCATCACCCGATGCCCCTGCTAAGAACTGTGTCCCGGTCATTCAGAGGACTTTCCACCACGGGACTGGGGAGCAGAGCGGTAGTGATACAGACACTGATAGCGGCTACGGAGGTGAACACGACAAACCTAAATCCCGGTGGTTGGAAAGCCACGGAAGGGAGGGCGAGTTAAAGACTGCTGCGTCTGAGCGGACGGTTGGCGTCATCAAGCAGGAAGGCGATGAGCCCCAGGCCAAGAGATTGAGAGTGGACTCAGAGGACGAGATTTTCTCTTTTCAAGCTGCCGGAGCTCCTGGCGGTTACATGAACATGTCCGCCAGTCAGCCCCCGTTTTGCCTCCCCTTCTACTTCATCCCTCCATCGACGGCGGCAGCAGCGGCGGCGTACCTCCCTATGCTGGAAAAATGCTGGTATCCCGGCGGCATGCCCATCATGTACCCGGGCTTGGCAGGGTCTGCTGCAGGCCTTGTCCCGGAAACGTTGCCCTCATCTCTGTTGATGTCGCCGAGGGCGGGGTCTCCGATAGCCCACCGCATCCCGATGGACTCTCCTGCTCTGCACAAAGCTTTGAAGCAGGTCTCTCCTTTGAACTCTGAAACCAAAGACTGAGCAGACAATTCTCCTATCAGCACCTCGCCCCCACTATATGTTGAACAGAGGGTACAGTGTTAACCCTCCAAACAGCAGCTGTAATTGAACCCATCCGAGCAGAACCCTTTATGGTCGTCACTGTCAGGTATCATTCCTCGGACTGTTTTTGAGGCTGGTATAAGAGATTTAGTAAAGCCCATTAAACACTGTGAAGATTGTTAGGTTAGACGGAGCACAAGAGATTTTTGAAGGTTCTTATTTTATTATCTGTCTCCAGAAATGTTGTTGAATGTCAGAGGAAATCCCGGAATGTAACTCCGCCTTCCCCCTTTTTTCCCCCAAAAGATTTTGGACCTTTAATGTTGCACAGAACTCTGCAATGAATGTAAAGATGCAAAAGGAGGAAGAAAAAAAAAAAAAAAAGCTCCTGTAAATGCTGCTGCTGATAGGCGAATGTCAGGATTCACCTGAGCATTTCCCTCTCCCAGGGACGGCAACAAGCCATTTTATTTTCAGAAACCAGCTCATGGGGTTTGGCGTTGACCTCGCCGACCCCCTCCTGTGTTTGTGCTGCAACTTAAAATGAACGCAGGAATTCATAAAGTTGAAAAAAAATTCAGGGTGTTGGTTCAGGCCCGCTCGCTTATCTGTTGTAGCGTGTTTTTAAAACCTAATCTGTGACTCACTGTTTTTCTTTTTTTTTGCATCCAGATGGAGCTCTTGTAAAGAAACATTTTGGTGTTCTTTCTTTTACATCTCTATTTTTGATACGTGACCCACTGAGGGTATTTGTGTAGCTGTCGCAGGAAGGATGAGGAAGCAGCTTGAGCAGTTCTGAAGATGTTCATCTGAAGCTGAGTTCTTTGCTCCTGCTCTCATTCTTCCTCGCTCGTTTGACCCAAACACCACCAACATTTTGAGTTGCAAACAAATTCGATGATTGTCTTTAAACAAAAGAGCCTGAATGTTAAATTTCAACAAAGATAGTTTTGTATATAAAAAGGTACTTTTGATTTTTAATTTTGACATTGTAATACAAGACTGTACATATTTTGTATATAAAATATTGATTTAAATATCTATATTAAAGTTATAATAGAGCTTTTTTTGTCCTCTGGAATCTTTTTGACCGACTGTTGGGCTTCAACGTGTTGCAGCCAGCCGTCCTGACAACTCCTCAGCACACTCTTACATAACACTTGCATAACCCATAAAGCTGCACAGCCTCTGTAAATCAATAGGGCGTCTTAGATTACAGCCCGAGACCTGATTCTAAAAGCTTTCGGAGGAAACGATATTACAAATTAGTTTTACTTCTTTAACAAGTTGCAGTGGTGCACAAACAATCTTTTTTCTTTTTTTTTATACATTTTTTAAAAGAAAAGTGGCAATAAAGTAGAGTCAGAGACAGATTAAACTGTCTCCTCAGTCAGTCGAATACTTTAGAGAAATAAACACCTCAGCAGATGGGATATTGTGACATTTAATGATGGACTTTTTTTGTGGTTGATAGGTGTTGGTAAAGTAATAGTGGGAGCTATACTGCATCATAACATCCTTCCCACCATCTCTGTAGGATGTGTTTTTATTTTCAAATCACAACAATTTTTTTTTGGTTGTTTTTTTTTTGTGTGTGTGTCACTTGGGCGCCAGAGCATTGAAATGACTCAGCTGCCTGCAGAAAGTTTCTTAGCAGTGGTTCCCACAAACCAAAAGATGCAACACTACTGCCACCATGTGGAAGTTGGGTTTCCCACTGAATTCCATTTTCCACAGTTTTATTCTTTAGGTCTGCTGTGAATCCTAAACGGTTTGGAAAAAGCTTTTTATAATTTTCCAGGTATTAATAAAGATGGAAAACTCCAAAAAGCTATTTTATTTTCTAAAGTCTAATTTCACATAACTACTTGGTTGAGATGCTTTCATTTACTAAGATGTTGCTTGATTTAAACATTTTAAATGTCAGTATTTTGCTTTTTTTTTTTATTTACTGACAATGCGGGACTACTAACAACAATCCAATCAAACAAGTTTAGTGTTTATTTGTTCCCATATGATCAAAAAGGAAAATGAATTCAGCACTGTTGAGTTAAAGTGTTACATTAACAAATCTGTGAGAAACCCAGGGCTCATGTTGCGTAATAAAGCATAAAAACTTGCTTGAAAAAACCTTTCAGTTATTCATAGCAGCTAATGTAGAGATAAAACATAGAACACCCTGAGTAGCTACACATTTTGTACGTTTCAAATATATTTAGTTCCTTTTTACGGCGTCTGTCTTTTAATAATTTTGGTTCTCGTTGTCCAACAGCTTCAGCTATTTTCAAATTAAATCTCACTGAGCAAATTGTAAACAGAATGAGATTGATAAAAATAAGTTGCTGACTTTCTTTCGGCCTTTTAAAAATTATGGTAAACATGTTATCTTTTATTTTTTTGATAGTTATCTAAAAAATGTTTCTTTCATTTTAGGTACTTTTTAAATTTTAAGTAAGTTTCTATATTCAAAGACAAATAGTATTAAGGTCAAAAAGACCAAAGCTAAAGGGACGATGCTTCTAGCGAAGACTGTGTGACAATTATCGGCAGAGAACAAGATTGAAATGAAATCCAATTTCTTAGGTTTAATCTTTTTAAACAAGACAATAAGACTTAGATTGCCAGACGTAGCATTTCTCTACACCAGTGAATTCAGGTCTTAAACAAATATCTTACAGTAGGTTATCATCTGAATTCAAACATATTTCTCTCAGACCTGCAAAGATTTATTTAACAAGTTGCACAGCCGTGTGGTAAGACACTGAAATAAATGTTTATTCCCAGTTAATGTATGTATCTTCCTACTGCCTACTGCCATGCTACAAGAACCAGGTATCTGCAAATAGAGCGGAGGGCCTTAAAATGCTGCTATTATTCCCTGCAGTTTATATTTTTTTGCCCTGTTAGGCTGGTCACATCAGATCCAAACAAAAAACATGGATGTTATGAAGTGTAAAAAAAAAATATATATATATATATAGTGAGACAGAGTATATTAATACTTTTGGTATATGAAGAAAAATCAAATCTATGTTTCTTCTGCCCCCAAGTGGTCAATTGTCAATGAAAACCTATTTCTGCTTAAATTTGCGGCTTTTTCTGGGCGCTTTGTACTTTACAGACCTTTCTTAATTTTTCTTTTTCCATGTTGTCTGAAGAGTATATTAAAACAAATCTGACCCTCTGACTGATGTTGCTAAATCATATACAGTTAAATATGTGAACTGACTGCTGCAAGGCCTGACAAAGCAATGCATTAATAATAGTGTGTTACAGCGACCAGTGGCAACTTTATTAGGTACACATTGCAAGAACCAGGTTGAACCCCTTTTGCCTTCAGAAAGCCTTATTCATTCCCATTCCAACACACCCCTAAAGTTTTTTATTGAATTTTTATCGGGTTAGTGTGGAGTATCTGAGTGCAGTGAACTCAAGATTATCTGCACTTTATGACATGGTGCGTTATCATGCTGGAAGCATGCATCAGAGGATGGGTGCACTATAGTCATAATGGGATGGACATGGTGAGCAACAATAGTAGCCAGTGGCATGATACAATGCCCAATTGGTACTAAGTGGCCCAAAGTGTGCCAAGATAATACCGACCCTACCATTACACCACTACCACCAGCCCATGAACCGTTGATACAAGGCAGAATGGATCCATACTTTCATGTTGACACCATATACTGACCCTACCTTTCAAATGTTGCAGCAGAAGTTGAGACTTATCAGATCAAGACAAATTTTTCCAATCTTCTATTGCCCAATTTTTGAGTTGTAGCCCATCCACCTCAATTTTTTTATGTATTGTGCTTTCAGATCTGCTCTTTTGCATACCTAGGTTGTAACAAGTGATTATTAGAATTACTGTTACCTATTTCACCAGCTTAAATCAGTCTGGTCATTCTCTGCTGACGTCTATCTAACTGCATGGTTCCTTTCTGGGATAATTTTATTCCTGAAGTAGGCTTCTTAGCTACTAAACTAACTAATGAAAACTAATGAAATGCATTTATGTGTATGATGTCAACTAGAAGCAGCATGCTGAAGCAAAATAAACATTGCTGTGCCGGTGGACATACCGACTCCTCTATTCAGTCTGTTTTAGCTGGAACACCCTGCATTTTTCTGTCCTGTCACATTGGCTGCATAGAGGCTCCCACTAAACATAGCGTGACCAGATGTCCCAATTTTTGTGGGATGTGCCACATTTTTTACTTCTGTCCCAGTGTCCCCCAATGACTCACATTTATTTATATACAAAATACAATACATTTATATAAACATTATTCAACAAGTGCTTTTCTAAAGTGTAAAAAAAACAGGTCTGTAGACATTGCCAGAGCTGTGGCAATCAAAATACAAATGCTGTGCCCCACATCAACACCGACCTATGCACCTAAGATATAAAAAAAAAGAGCTAAATTATTATTGATACACACAGAGTGTAATAAAAACAAACTAAACTAACCTCTCATTTAATGAATGACCAGCGAGTGTTTGGATATCCTGGAACATGGCCAGTACTGAGCTGTCAGCAGAGGAAAACTGTCTGCTAATCCATATAGAACACCACATTTGGCAGGTAAGAGCACAGGACTGGTCAATAACAGCTAATCAACTGTAACTGTAAGGTCAACTACCTATAAAGTGCAATGTGGAATCCACCAATCCTTGCTTGTGTGAATGTTCTGGATCCACATTTCAAAACATTGGCCTTCAGGACACAACCCATGTAATCAGAGTTGACACCACACCTTTTCCACTTACACCACAGGTAATCTTTATTTACATAAACTACTGAAACACTATTTTGTTATTCTTGCTTCTCTCTTAATATGATCCTCTCTTATCAGGCAGAACCACAGGAAGTACAGGGCCCAGGAGAACAGTGAGCTACACCACAGCAGAATTGGTTTTGTACAATTTTAATCTTAAGACATCTTTAGAACTATTTTAAGGATAATTATTATCTATTAATATTAATTTTGTTGTAGGCGCAATGCGGAAAACACAGTGTGACAACAGACGCTGTGATGGAAATACAAAGATATATATCGTAGCCTTACCACTCTATCGAAGACCCACTCGAGTATTGAGCTAAATTTGCTGCTGTATATGCTCATTTACATAAAATTGCAAAAAACATTATTTGTCTTGGCCTGGGGGTGTGGCAGCTCTATCAAGTTTTCTCAGTGCTGTAATCCCATTTTTTCAGTCGTTTGTCAATAAAATGGTAAATGAATTAAATTTGATATAAGTTCTTAAGCAAACTTGTCAGCTGACACAAACTATTCTTTGTTTTTGCCGCATCCCTGGTGGAGTGGTTTGAGCAAAGACGGGCTGTTCCATGCACAAGAGGGAACAGGGAAAGGAAAGGACTTTGTACTCTCTGTGATTTTTTTTTTCTTCGGACTAACAGTTTGCCAGATTACTAAAACTCTTTCCCCAAAATGAAACATGGTGTGCTTTCAGGGGCGAATCTAGAGGGGGGAGCATAGCCCCCCTTAGCTAATCATATGCCACCCCTGTGGCCATCCTTACTGGGTCATTTGTTATTCTCATTGGCAAGTAATAAACCACCTCTGGAATGAGGAGTCCTCCTCTAAACCAGAGGGTGGCAGTAGTGACACCATCATGTAGCTCTAAAGAGACATTGTGTGAGTTTTTACTGAAAAATATCTTTAAAATAGGCTTTTTATTTAACCCTTTATGATTAAAACATCATTTGATGAGCAGACTGACACCTCAGTAGTGTAACATCGATGCATTTATAAGCCTGTAACCAATTATTTAAAATATACTTTGGGTCAGAAGTTCCCGCGCTCTTTAGCATATGTGGCATCCAGTGCATAGATGTTATATTCGTCCGACCTACCAAAAAATCAAAACCTTATGTTCAAGATGCCTTTTGTGGATACTCAGACGTGACCTACATTCAGTTCAACTCAGGCACCGATGGCAAATCCGGGTAAGCTGAAAAAAGTAAAAAGAAAAAACTTCGGTACAAGCTTCAGTACAAGTGAGCTACGAAAAGGAGCAGAACAGTTCTGCAATTCTGTGTTTGGGCCACAGGTGGCAGTATCATTAGAAAACTCTGCAATGCAAAGTTTAGTAACCAAGGATTGACAAAAACAATCCAGCTGAATTTATTCATAATAATATGCTACAACTAAAGATGACTAAAACAGAATTCTGGGTATGTTACAACTTTGTTTATAGGTTTATAGTGGAGAGTTTGTCGCTGCAGCCATCTTGAAGTAATTAAAGATTAAGAACAAACCATTCATTGTACGTAATATGTAGAACGATAAATTCATTTAAACAACAGTATAAACTGTTACCCCCTTTTTTAAAAATGGCATCTAGAAGTGGCATGTAAAACTAAAGTAAAAGCCATTATAAAACAAAGCATGAAATAAAATGGGCCAGGTAAACACTGGATGTTTATTGTCTTATACACCTGAATAGCAAACTGGTTTAAAAAATATTGAATAGTAAAATGTTTCTCATTTAAGGAAATTCCTTTTGTCTTTTTTTAAAGGTTTTTTCTTAGTGAAAATATAAATGGCTAATGCTCCCCGGGCCACATCTTGGACACCCCTTTGTTAGAATCACAAATTTCAATGGTATGATTGTGATTTCTGTGTAGCAGACCAAAATGAAAGGGTGCACAACTATAAGGTAGCAGGAAAATAATACATCTGAATAGTGTGGTATGTATTTCTAAAGAGCCGCCTTTACTCTGATACAAATACAGTCAAATGCATTCAGAAGTCACCTTATTAGTAATTATATCCCATATAAGAGTAATTCAATGTCAGCACAAATCGGTTCCATCTGATGTGGACAAACAGCAGAGGAATCAGGAATAACATTTTGGCAAAACTAAGAGTACGGTTTGGTTATAGAACAATGCCTCATCATTTCTCTTGATTCCATCATCTCAAAAAGAGCAAAGAACATCTTCAATACCCATGACATCCCTGAATGAGCTGCAGATATTCAGCTTAGGTGTCTGTTAGTTATCAAGAGGCAGCAAGAGGAAAGTACCTGAATAAAAACCTGACCTTAAGTCGCAGTTGGATTCTTGCAAACCATGTAGGTGAGACAGCAATCTTTTAAAATAAGGTTCTTGGTTTCTATTAGACCAAAACAAAAAACGTCTTCATGCCAAAACATGTTAAACATGGTGTTGGCAGTATCATGCAGTGGGGATGTTTTTCTTTAGCAGGGACAGGGAAGCTTAAGAGAAAGACAAAGCTAAACACAGTGCCACCCTAAAATCTGACTGCAAAAGAGTTGAGGCTGGAATGGAGCCTCAGCAGGACAATGATCCTAAACAAACAGCCAGGATTCAGATTAGACCATGTAATGCGTTAGAACTGCTTACTTGCAACAAAGTCTAATAGAGAATCTGTGATCTGTCACAACATTCATCAGACTATGTTTCTTAAAATTCTAGGATGCAAAGCTTTTTATAACTATTGAAGTTTGTGGTCCTGATGCAACAACAGAACAAAATTTAGTTTAAATGCTTTAAAAAAAAAAACTATATATTCAGAGCTTGAAAAGAGCAGCGTTTTGTAATTTTTAATAATGAAGTAGACCAGTGCATTCGATAAAGTGTGAAATATATGTCAGAAGCTCATCTGTGTTAGCTGTTCTGGCTGCCGCTTGAAACGAGAGGCTAAAATAGTCTGTTGTCCCTCATCTAGAAGGACATGCTGCTCCGGTATTGTCTTGTGTAAGTCGATCAGTACCGCAGGGTTATAGAGCTGAAAGGGTTCCTCTGGGTGCT
Organism: Cyprinodon variegatus; assembly: GCF_000732505.1. Classification (NCBI taxonomy): domain Eukaryota; kingdom Metazoa; phylum Chordata; class Actinopteri; order Cyprinodontiformes; family Cyprinodontidae; genus Cyprinodon; species Cyprinodon variegatus. Next base: position 1,939,944 of record NW_015150504.1, read on the forward strand.
TTCCAAATTTTTAGAACCCATCTATCAAGCAGCAGGAGAATATGCGAGGATGAAAATAGTTTTAAATTCTTGTCAGTACTATGTAAACAGTATTACAGTACTAGATTGGGATGCTTTTACTGTATCATGACAATGAAACTTACCAGGGCTAGTATGTCTTCTATTTTTTCAGCAAATTTGTACATTAAGGCTGGTGCAACACCTACAGAATTATTTGTTGAAAAAAAGATATGAAAAAGATTAGCAGTTATTTTAATTCTTGATGGAGAGAGAGCTGTCAGGGCCTCCCTACTGAAGCTGCTACCCCTGTGACTCAACCCAGGATAAAAACATGGATGGATGGATGGATGGATGGATGGATGGATGGATGGATGGATGGATG
>NW_015150504.1:1940405-1943580 GCF_000732505.1 Cyprinodon variegatus
TGGATGGATGGATGGATGGATGGATGGATGGATGGATGGATGGATGGATGGATGGATGGATGGATGGATGGATGGATGGATGGTCAAAAACTAAAGTTTCATGGCTCCAACAGTTTCACTGCTGACATCCATTTTATTTTGTTTCAATTACCTCATACAGTGTTTAAGATGTAAATTACTGTAAACAGAGAACCTCACAGACTGCCTTATAATACCATGATAATTCAAAATTTCATTCACTTGATTTAAAAAAAAAAAGTAAACAAATTTTATTTTAATGACAGTATAAGGAAACATTTGGTGGGAGCTGCCAGCCAGAGACCTAATATCAGAGTTTCTATGGGGGATCTGCAGAGGATTTCTAGGAGTCTAGAGTTGTTAGCTGGAGTGGAATCTGATAGCTAATCAGAGATTCATTGGGAGCAAACACACTGTGAGTTTTCTCACAAAGAGGCATATGAAGCAGGTCAAGCTCAGAGGGCTTGGCATGCAGGGTCACAACTCAGGCATCAAACTATATTATTTTTATTGAATTAGTGAGTTTTAGGTACTTCAATAATAAAGAATAACCCTCTAAATAGGGTCTTTGTCCAAAAAGTCTTTAATGTTGAGAAGTAACTTGTTGGCTTGTAGTCCACTTACCAATTCATTTCTCTGAACAATATAATTTGGGCAAAACTTCTTGAAAACAAAAACCACACTTCCCTGTAGCAGGTTTCTGTCATTTAAATAATATACTATTTAAATGTAGCTGTATGACCAAAGCGTAACCGAGATATTATTATTCCGTGTTTTCTACTCCTAGTTTTCCTCATGATGCCGACTTTTCTTTGAATGCAATAAAATCGTCTTCCTGTTTTTTCTTCTTCCAATCTTTTCTCCCATTTTGCTCTAACCTTTTGCTTAATTACTGATTTAATTTCTGCTTTGCAAAATTGTACTATTGAATCAGTTTTACTGCTTTTAGAAGCTTATTTTGCATCATTATCAGTAATTTTGTTCCATTTTATTTGTATATGAGAAGTAATCCTTATAAAACAAACTAGTAATCTCATTGCTTGAATTCTGAACAACAACTGATGCATTTCTAATAAGAGATTAGACCTGCTGTCTGAATGCTTGTATTTGAATGAATATAATGATGAACTACAATCAGAGCAAATTAAACTTCTTAATAGAAGAATTTCTTCAATGCATTCTAATGTTTCTTAGTTCCCAAGATAGATCTTTTAAAGAAAGGAATTTTTCTGCCCCTTTTACAATGATTTACGGTAGATTTTTTCATTTTTTTTGTTTCTCTTGATCGGTACAGTTAATAACATAAGCCATAGATAGAATTAATAAATCCATTGTAATATCCAATCCAGATATGACTCTTTGGTTTTGCTCTAGCTTTGTACTTTGTGGAATCTGAACCTCTTTGGATTTATCGTTTTTTTCTGAACCTTCTTGGTTGCGTTTGCATAACTTTTGCTGTTTTAAGTTGTTGAATTTCTGCAGTTCTTTTCCTTGCTTCACAACCTCCCTGTGCAACATTACGCTCACCCACACAGTTACAACATTTTGCCCGGAAGAGCATCCCCTTTAAATTCCAAATGCACAGAGAAAGTTGACCACCCACTGTATTTAGCACTCGTTTCAGTCTATGAAGTTGACCTCCATGAAAACTATATTGGAGTTTTGGATATTATATTGGAGTATGTTTACTTACTTAAGCTTGAGGTTGTGCTACTCCTCTGGAACAGATGACAGGTCAGCAGGGTGTGCCTCATTCCGGGATGCTGGGCACAGCATGGACTGTAGAGCGGACTGTAAACATGAGGATTGTTATTGTGGCCACTTAAATCCCAGAATAATGAAATGGTAAGAAGTGGGAAAAACAAAAAACTTGATGGTTTCATGGTGGTTACCTAAAATGATTACTTGAAGAGGTTTGGTCTTGTGAGTAAACCTTGGGGGAGTGTTTCCATCTAGAAGGGTAACATTCGATGGGGTGGAAAGAGGTATGATTGCAATCCTTGCTTGAGTTACAAGAGGTCAATGTGATTTTGCTCTCATACCATACCATACCATACCATACCATACCATACCATACCATACCATACCATACCATACCATACCATACCATACCATACCATAGCAACTTTATTTATGAAGCACTTTATACACCGGACTAGACCAAAGTGCTGTACACAATCATAAAATACAATACAATTATAAAAAATAGAAAAGATCGAGTATAAAATACATACTAGTACCGTACATATTGAGTCAATGAGAACAGAGAGATTCAAACGATCATTGTCAAACTTAAAAGGAAGTATTAAATAACATGTTAATACTTCCCCTGTCTTTACTGGTGGACCCTGCCCTTTGGGCGAACAGGGCAGGTAGAAATATTGGGTTCAGGGGATCCCCTATACAGGAAAGTCTGGTTCCTCAAGAGCAGAGAGATAATCTTTTTTAAAGATTAATGTGAGGACAGAAAAGATGCTATTCTGCCCTCACTAAACGTATGTAGTGTGTAGTTTGGCAGATAGCGAACAGACTTGACATGAAGACAATGTTGAATGACTCTGTGTCATGTTTATTGCTTCAGCCAATAATAACTTGTAAAACTGCAAATAAACAGACATAAAAAACAGTCAGTATTTGCATCAAAAATTTAGTCATAAAACATAGCTTGTACATATTTGTAACAGAAAACAGCTGCTTCTAACATCAGGTTGAACAGACTCGCCACAAGGGGGCAGAGCTGCGCTACAAACAGAAAAATCTTCAGGAGAAAGCACAGATTCCACTTTAACAAACAACATGAAAAACTGGTCTGATCAGTTTCCTTTGAGAGAACAAGTTTAAACCCCTTGATGGAATTCCATGTACAGTAAATTACAGGCTAGGAAATTTTCAGGAACTTGATTTTAATTAAAACGTGCTGTGCATATGCTCTATTCTAGAGGATTGTGAAAATTGACCTCTAGAGTGTTTTCATTTGATGACTGACAGAGGTATGTTTAAGGGTTTAATTAGGATGAATGGCTTTTAAGAAGGGAAATAATGTTTTTTATCCATTAGATTTAAAATGTATCTTGATAGTTTTTTCCCCAAATAAGCAAAGTAGGCTACAAAATCAGCATTAAAGAAAGAGAGAGAGAGAGAGAGAGAGAGAGAGAGA
>NW_015150504.1:1943740-1944766 GCF_000732505.1 Cyprinodon variegatus
CCCCAAAATAACTCTGCTTATATTAATTTCCCTTTTCTTTGTGTGGCATAACAATTTCATTTGGTTATGTGAGACTTTCAAGTGTGCAAAAATGCAAAAACATTTAATTTGAATAGGATTACGGTAAAATACTTCCTTGCTTCCTTATATTTTAACCGTATGCGTATTTTATTTTGAAAAGCTTTTAGGGGAAGTGTGTATTTTGTTTCCATCTGACAGCATAGTAGCAGAAAGTGTTCCTGTGTGTTTGTTCTTCCTCTTTCTGCAGGTGAGCAGGATGGTGCGGACCGCGGGGCTGCTGCTGCCGCTACTGCTGCTGCTGCTGGGACTCTCCGGCTCCCTGCGGGCTCAGATCTCTCCTCCAACGATTCTCATCAACCTGGACGATGATCCGGAGCTGCGATGGTTGCCTCTCAAAAAAGTATTTGATCCAGACTACTTGAGCAAAGCAGCGGCTGAAATTATCGAGTAAGTCTAGTTTACGGGATCTTTTCACGATAATCTCGGTGTTATTATCAGGGGCGGAGCTAGATGGGGGACCAGGGGTGGCCATGGCCACCCTTACCCAATCATTGGCCATCCCCCCTACCATTTTTTCCCTCTAATACAGACGGTGGCAGCAGTAATACTCTCAAGTGCAATGGCGTAACTATCAGTAAGCAGAGACTGCAGTCTCTTAGGGGCCCCCGACCTCTTAGGGGCCCCTTCATTGACTTCTGGTAGGCCCCCTACGCAATTATGGGGGCCTATTTTACCCACCGGATGCTACTCTGTCAGACCGGACCTTATTTATACCCCAACACAAGCCAGATCTCAACATGATGGTGAGCCCTAAACACCAATAGCAAAGCAGACAGTGGTACTTTTAGGCTACGTTCACACTGCAGGCCTTAATGCTCAATTCCGATTTTTTTCGTGAAATCGGATTTTTTTGCGTGTCCGTTCACACTTCCAAGTATATGCGACTTGTATGTGATCTACTGTGTGAACGAAAGCGTTCAACCAAAGTGTCCCGCATGCGCACTC
>NW_015150504.1:1945280-1948889 GCF_000732505.1 Cyprinodon variegatus
GAATTGGGTCACTTCAGGCTGCAGTGTGAACGTAGCCGAAATTACTATGTTAACAACTGTGTATATTTCATTAGATGGTTGGTAAAAAAAACAAAACTTGTATAATATGTTTCAAACCGCAATAAAGATCTTAAAAGAACGATGTATTTGATTATTTTATTTTTTACTGTACGACTTGGAATTATGGGTAATCCAGAGAGTAGATTAAATGGGGTGAATGGGGTGTTGTACTTCATATGGGGCCCACCCAGATAATGTTGCTTATGGGCCTATTGTTGTGTCATTTTGCGACATTGCTTAAGTGGAATGTTCTTCCTTATTTAACATTTTTATTTTCTATATGTAAACAATTACCTGACAACAAAAACACTGTGGCTAATTATGCACATCAATATACTAACATTAAAGATAAATACAGAATTCGTGCACTTTTCAGAACTAGATTTTGACTTATACGGTGTAAAGAGAAAATGATGTCTCTGCAAGTGATCTAGGAATATTCACTGAATCAGAGATAAATAACTACTTTAATAATAAGTAATCCATTTAATGTAGATATTAGCACATGTAAATATTCATTTTATGCAGAATAATTTTTAATAAAAGTAGGTGAGTAATGATAATGAATAAGATGTTCGCCACAGAATTCAAAACTGAACGAATTTTGTCCACTACACCTTTAATTTAGACAGCATGGATGTTTAAATATATGCGTCTATTTGTTAGTAAAGGCTGTAGGAAAGTATAGTTTGTCTTTATTTAGAAAATATGGATGTTGTGGTTGTTCATTTTCCTGTTGGAACAGTGTAAATTGACCCTCAGGTTCTGGTGGCTATCCACTTTTGGCCCCCCCTCAGCGTACATTGTTTATTGTCTGGCCACCTTTATTCAAATTTTCTGGCTATGCCTCTGATTATTATTTTCCAATTAACAGAGTTTAAGAAAACCTTTTGGGAAGTTGTCAAGCTAAATAATGTTTAGAGCTCAGTTAGATGAGCTAAGTTCATATGAAAACCTGTGTTCAGGTAATAAGTCATTTATTACTGCTGAAAACAAGATTAGGACTCCTTTATCACAGCTGCAGATAGCAAGCATTATCTTCAATCACATTTCATGCCTTTACTTTTTATTAACTTCATTTAAAAAACAATTTTTCTGAACAATTTAACAGAATTCCTGCAAAATGACAAACATATGATATGTGACCACAGTGATCACACAAATGCTGCTTTTTGTTAAATGTTTCCTGCAGCATTTTTATATTACTAATGCTTAATGCCTGAAAAATTAGGTAATTAAAACAGGGATACAATGTGTTAACAGAAAGAAGTATTTGGAGAAGAAATCAGCATACAAAATGAAAGATGCACAATATAGTTTTATTTACTAAGTAATAAACCACCTTATAATAGATCATGTGCTTGGATTTATATTAGATGTTTTATTCATCTTCCCTATTTTTATTCCCTAAAAATGTCATCACAGCCCTTTGATCTCATGTGATTTCTAATCTCATGTGATTTATTTCTATTTTAAAAATAGAAATACATTCCTTCAACTTAAGTCTTTTATGTAGTGCTAAAGAGCAAAAATGTTTAATTACCGATAAAAAAACAAGATCCTTCAACCCAAAGTTAAACTTACAAGGCACTCAGGAACTGTTTTAAAACTATATTTTTTTAACTTAGTTTATACCTTATCCTCCTGCTTTCGTACAGCTAACCACGTTGGTACTGATTTGATTCTTTGACAAATATATTTTGTTTTTGAACTGAATGCTCGCACGTCAAAGAATGTGATAAAAAAAAAAAACAAATTTGGGTTAACCTTGAAAAAAACCTGTTTTTATCAGAGACTCTATGTTTATGTCTCCTTATGATCTACAGTGGCCATCATGATGTGGTTTTCTCTGTATTTCTTTATGTTTGCTTCATTAGATCAACAGTTCCAAAATGGGTCCATCAAGCAGTCATCCCTATTGTGACATCTCTGGAACAATATGTTCCTCAGCCATACGCTGGAGAAATCCGCGGTCTGCGCTCTGTCCTCGGAGGAAACCTGTCAGACGCCATCCTCCTTAACTTTGCCTATGAGTTAACGGCGTACGTATAGTTTTGGATACATGTCTTAAATTTGTAAATTGATTAATCCTTCTCCTTCCCAAAATGATTAACATATAAACAGCCATGTCCATTTAAGCCATCCAACCTTCTGCTTCTATAGATTTTGCACCAGCATCGTGGCTCAAGATAAAAATGGTAACATCTACCATGGGAGGAATCTGGACTATCCCCATGCTGTTCTGAGGAATATGACTGTGAATTTACACTTTCAGAAGAACGGGAAGGTAAAATATCAGTCCAAAGTTAAAAGAGTTCTTTAAAAGAATTTATGGAAAGTAAAAAAAAAAAAAAAAACAGAACTTCAACCACAGACTATTTTTCTTGTTGCTCTAACATAAAATTGTTACCATGATAAATTCAAGACTGAATTTAGCTCTCCTGTTATGGAAAGCAAAATCCTTTTTAATTGCAATAACAGCGTTTAGAATATAAAATTTTAGCCTTGAGTTTATGAGCATTTTCTTTAGTGGAAATAGATGTGATGTCACACTGTGTGTGGCAGAGACAGGGAGTTTCTCTCATTCAAAAATGAAAAAAGCGATTTAGAGATTCACTTCCATACCGAAAGCCCATATTCTTATCTTCAGGTAACACAGAGTACATGTCAGATTAAATAATATTACTTCAGCGATAGTATCTAGGTGTTATTTTATTGTATGTATTTCTCATACCATGTCTGTTGGTTGTGCTGTTCTTTTTACATCTCTTTGCAGATGATAAAGAAGACTGAAAATGTTTTATCGTTATCTCCTTTTTATCTCCTCTTTCTTTCATCTTTTCTCCTTTTTTTTCTGTTTTTCCTTTCCTGTTCTACTTACATTGCAGTGTCCATATAATCTGCAAAACTCCCTGCATAATCATAATAAAGCTATTTATATGCAAGAAACAAGCGAAACACTATGGCGATAGCCGCACTATAACCGCACTATAACCCCCGTTCTGTTTCCAATATTAGCAATTAGCAAAGTTAACATTATTACAATAGAAGTCTGCATGCGTAACCATGAAAATATAGATCTATGCATTAACTGAGATGTTACAAATCCAAAATGTTTAATGAATGGCAGAGATGGAAGGGTTAATAGAACTCAAACAATAACTTTGTTTAAATGCGTTTATTTAGTGCTTCACTAATGTTACAAAAAATCTCAGATATGAGGTGAGACCCTGTGGCCAAAGGCTCAGTCTCCCACTCAAAAAGATGATTTTTAAATGACCAAAGCTGAAACCGAAGGAAACAACAAAGCAGTGGCATAAAGAGCAGTCTGACTGCTGCAGTGTTCAGATAAATGGCACACATGTTTCTGTTGCAAATATAGTTTTCTATTAAATGCTGCAATGCTTTTCTGCCATGAGGGAAAAAATAAAGAAAAATTGGACTGATATCTGATATTCATTGTGGCCAAAAAAAATGATATATATTCCTATATATTATTGATTAAAGGAATAGTACACCCAAAACATGATTAGCCTTCATTTTCTACTC
>NW_015150504.1:1950814-1953631 GCF_000732505.1 Cyprinodon variegatus
AAAGCTCTTAAAATATGGATGTGGAGTAATTAGCTAAGTGGCATTTAGCTGTTGCAAATCTGCAACATCTGCCTGGAGGGGGTTTAAAACCACACATTTTTATGTGTTTTATTTGGATTTTAAGTCATAATAGATTCTTCTTATTCTGCACCAGTCTCATTTTTTAGCCATCTGATTTAAAAATGTGATTTTGAAATAAAGGTAAAGTCAATAGTAAGGAGGTTTTAGGTTTAGTTGATACTGGTTTTATTAAGAGTGTCTGAATATTTCTAATATAAACAGATTGTAAAGGTCTGAGTCTTTCCCTGCAGGTTTTGTCACTGCCTCCCGTCTGTAACGAGTAAGATGTTTGATTATTTTTCCTCTTTATCTGCTAACTTTAAGTAATCTTTGGATTGTTTTGTTTATGTGATCGAACACAATATCTTCCTGTTTTTAATGCATTAATAATAAAAACACAACAAAACACTTATGTCAGGATAATAAGACCTTTTTGAAAAGTTAATGACTAAATTAGGACTTAACTCTAGAAATGCAGATATTTTCTTCTTCTTCATATTTATCCGGACCTGAATACTCCTTAAACAAAACTCCATGCTTTCTAAGTCTGCGTAGGAACCCTGCACATGTAGATCAGATGCACCTCTGCTTTAGTCCTGTTCTATAGTCTTCACACAAAATCTAGATATTTTTTTTTTCTTTTCCAGTACTTTCTTCATTTGATCTTTTTTTATTTCTTCTTTCTTAAAATCCTCCTAGAATCACTGTTTATACTACAGTTATGAGTGCAGCCTCTCCTGAGAATTACACCACATATATCAGACCAAAGGTATGAAAGTGATTCATGTTTAAGAAAATTGATTAGAACGTCCCCAAATAAGACCCTCACTAACTCGATCATTTGTGGTGATGTTTTGAAGGACTGCAACTGAGCTGGCTGGGAAGGACCAAAAGGCTTTATCCTGCTGATCATTCCAACTTCATGACATGATGACATGATCTGATCAATTTTAACATTTATTTTTAGGATGAAACTGACTTTTAATGAAAGAAGATATAGTATATTACTGTTCTTGCCTTAACCAATCAGCTTACAATGTTTAATTGTTTGAGTTCTACATGGTTGAAAGCAGGAAAAGAGGAAAACGCTTCATGTTTTCATCATTCCCTCATCTGTTAAGCTGAAAATGGAAAAAAAAAAAACCTCTTGCTTTTATTTTAGCCTTTTCAACCAAAGCACCCCTGGACCCCATCGTAGTAGCATTTTGATATCAGGTTCATATCAACATTATGAAGGATTTGCAGGGGAAATTATTTCGATTACTTTTTAAATTGATAATAAAGCTTTATTTCATACCATTTAATATTATATAAGCTTAAATTATACTGAAATTATTTTACTATTGATAGCAAGAAGACCATTCCACCACCGTGTTGCATCGTGTGCTGAAGGACATGAAAGAAAAGGAGATAAATTGTTTTTTTTGTTTTTTTAAACCTTGCTTTACTTAATGCTGCTCATGGATCCAAATTTTTAAATTATTTAGCTGAACTCAAATATTTAGAAAATGTGTTTCTATATTTTAACATTGATTTGTTTTATTCTCTTAATGGATGGAGCTGGAGGTATTTGGACTTACCGTTAATGGTTTTTCCTGGTAATTAATGGGATAAATTAACTTGTATCGCCTCCACTGCAGCAACCAGATGTGCAATATTCTTTTAAAACATAAAACCCAAACATTTATTTCAGTCTGTAGTCCAGCTGGACTTCTGTTGATGATGCCACTGCAATGTATGTATGACGTCATCATATAAAGCACTTTGAATTGTCATTTTGCCAAAATGTGCCTTACAAGGAAACTAGCTTTGCTGTACACTGATTTACATTAAAGGAAATGAACCAAATTGTTTTTGCTGTTTTCTTCCACTTATAGTATAAGGAGGACCTGCTCAGACATAACACCGTCCAACCTCCATTCTGGGATCAGAAAATATCTGAGCCCATAGACTTTGACCTTTACTTTAGTTGGAACAACCAGTTGCTTCAGTTTGGACGTTAAAATTAGTAGCAGACAATAATCATTCTTGCATATTTTGGTTTCTGCACATTTGGAACTTTGAGGTTGAGAGGAGGGGAATGGAGAAGCTGCACCAGCTGAATCTGAAACATTTCAGACTACAGACTCTACTGAGTGGAGAAAATCCCAAATCAATGATTAACATTCATTCGCTATAAAAAATGAAAGCGATATATATATATACTATAAACAAGATGCAGGTTGTTTTGTTTGCTAAAGGCCAGAATGATAAACAATTGCCTCTTATCGGCTTCCTCATTCCAACAGAACTGCTGTAACTGGGTTATATATGTTGCCCCCCTTTTACTCCCCGACATTTCAAAGTCAAATATTGTACTTTCTATTCCACTACATTTCTAGGAAGCTGGTATTTCCTTTTGGCTCAGCTTAGCTTTGTTATCCATTGCTGCCTTTTTTCTTTCTCCCAGAGTTCAAAGTTTCTTTCTTTTTTTTTTTTTTAACACAACTGGGTCAAGGAAAAAGAAAACATGCCAGATGGCAGCCCTTGAGGACTGAATTTGGACAAAACTGTTTTAGAGAAATGAATGAAATTCCACCAATGATATTATTGGTATTTTACATATTTTATAATGGTTAATTTAAGAAGTTGTTGCCATGTGACCAAGTTGTTTAGTAGGATGAGTCCTCAAAGCTAGTTGTAGTTTCTTTGTGGCAATCACAGGTGTCAAGTAACGAAATACAAATACTTCGTTACTGTACTTCAGTGCACTTTTTA
>NW_015150504.1:1956974-1958036 GCF_000732505.1 Cyprinodon variegatus
ACCCCTCAACCATAAATTCTTCTCTAGAGATATTCTTATTTCATTTACGTACTCTAGGAATAACTACTATGAACACAATAAGCAGTTTCTATAGCAATCTAAAGCAAAAAAGGAGCAACCATTTTCTCCTTTGAGGTTCTGAATTTCTAATGTTGTATTTTATTCTATTCTGTTCATTCTCCTCCTTTGCTCTGAAGAATAAAGAAGCAAAAATGTCATGTTAAATCAAAAGAGAATGTCTAAAAAAAATATTCATTAAGTTAATACCTCCCCAAAAGTTGCCTTTAATAATCTTACCTATATCTAGCAACACACAGACGGACTTTCCCTGTGAATCGTGGTTTGGATCTTGTAGTTGAGCTCAGCTCTTTGTCCATCTGAAAAACAACACACATAATCCAGCTTTCTGTGCCGCTGTGAACTAACCTTCACGTCATGTTCAGCCGACCAGAGAATCACATTTATAGAAAATGATATGGTGTTTTATGGGGGACAATATAATATCAGTTGCTGGATTTTTCATAAAAAACAAACACACTTCTACAAAAATAAAGTATTCTCTAAACTCGTGGTTTGGCTGTTTCTACTTAGCTTTAAAACCGAGGGAGAGAGAGATATTAGGTAAAAAAAAAACCACACACACACACAAAAACAGAGCTGCTGATCAAAACACAGCAATAGTGTAGTGTTGGACATGCCTCTTGGTCAAAATATAAAACTAACAAATATAACACTTGTTCCTGGGAAAAAGTTTGCTTAAGGCTCTTGCCTATTTCATTATTATTTAATTATCTGAAGTTAAAATTTTTCATTTCAAATAATAAGTTAGAAAAATATGTTTCTTACGGAGCCCGTAAAGGGACATGGAGGGAAAAAATAAACTTTTGCGAGATCCCGCAAATCTTTTGCAAGAACCCTCAATACTTTTGTAAGATCTCGCAAAACTATTGCGAGATCTTGCAAAAGTTTCCTTTCCCCCCACCCAAAAAAAATAAGGCTTGATGACATTCAAGTCAATGCTTTTATGCTTTATCTCCCCTCTGTCTTCTTCCAGCAGGTAAA
>NW_015150505.1:0-12750 GCF_000732505.1 Cyprinodon variegatus
GGCTTTACTCCGCAGCACACTGCTTTATTAAAGATGAAATAAAACAAAACGTAAGCTCGGTGTTGTAAAAGCAGCGCGGGTTCTTGAACGCAGCACAGATTCCTGTTACTTTCATTTTTATTTTTTTCCTCCCTCCTCTTCTCTCGTCTCGCGATAGAGCAGCGGATCGGCTTGACGGGCAGTCGAGGTTGCAGCAGGCAGAGGGAGACGGTGGAAGGTAACGCAGGGAGGCAGCATCATGGCGGACAGAGACAGTGGCAGTGACCACGGAGGGCCCATCGCAGGCCCCGGCTCGCTGCCCCCGGGCGCGATGGGCGCCATGTCTCGGCTGCAGCACGACACCGAGGAGCTCGCCTCCAAACGTGTCGACATCCAGAACAAACGCTTCTACCTTGATGTGAAGCAGAATGTTAAAGGCCGCTTCCTAAAGATAGCCGAGGTCGGCGCTGGGGGAAACAAGAGCCGCCTGACTCTCTCTATGTCCGTGGCCGTGGAGTTCCGTGACTATCTCGGGGACTTTATCGAACATTACGCCCAGCTGGGCCCCACGAACCCAGACATGGTGCAGGATGAGCCCCGGCGGGCGCTGAAGAGCGAATTCCTGGTGCGGGAGAATCGGAAATATTACATGGATCTGAAAGAGAACCAGAGGGGGCGGTTCCTGAGGATCCGGCAGACCGTTAATCGGGGCCCCGGATTGGGAAGCGCGCAAGGCCAGACCATCGCTCTGCCGGCGCAGGGTCTCATCGAGTTCCGCGACGCTCTGGCCAAACTCATCGACGACTACGGCGTGGACGAGGAGCCGGCGGAGCTCCCGGAGGGCACCTCTCTCACGGTCGACAACAAGCGCTTCTTCTTCGACGTGGGCTCCAACAAGTACGGCGTGTTCATGCGGGTGAGCGAGGTGAAGCCCACGTACCGGAACTCCATTACGGTCCCCTGCAAAGTGTGGTCCAAATTCGGCAACACCTTCTGTAAATACGCGGAGGAGATGCGGAAGATCCAGGAGCGGAGTAGAGAGAAGCGGGCCTCCGAACTGCTACCTGAGGGCCCGCACGGCGCGGATGACGGAGACGATGACTGACTGAGGAGCGCAGGTGAACCGAGCGAGACGCATCCTGAACTGTGAGAGAATAGAAAAATAAAAGATGAAAAACCCGAGACTTTTTAACTGTAAGATAGAACGAGAGTTTCCACGGGAATCACCCCCCCTCCCTCCCCACACACACACACACACAACCTCCACAGACATGGCAGCACCTTCCGCTGCCTCCTCGCTCATTTTACTGGATGTCACCCCACTTACCACCCATGTAACAGTAAGCCGCTGCTATCAAGGACGGAACTGTAAGATATGAACTGTTTCCTACTTGGTTTAAATGACAATGAACAGAGTGTTTATAGCCTATCTCTATCAATGACATATTTTGCACACATCAAAGCTATTTCAAAAAAAAAAAAAAGTAAATGTTTTCAAACTGCATATATGCTAAGATTTAATCAAAGTAAAAAGCAGAGGTCTATTATATGAATCGATCGTCTTCATGTTGAATTAATATTTGACATCAGCACAAAGAGAACATCATGTATAATGGATTTTATGAAACCAAAATCAGAAACCAGAAGATGTAAAGTTTACTTATTAAGGTACGCAGAGTAAAGGTAAAAGCACTTGTATGGAATAAGAAGCACTACAAGGTTTTTATAAACCTGTCAGCATGTCGGCTCATGCTTTGCGAAGAAGTTGGAGTGTTGGACTCTGGTTTGACCTAAAGCGTGCTCAGCTGACAGTATTTCTTTCATGCAATTCTGGAAAAGTTCAGACAGATTTAAAAAGCCTTCACAGAGGGCCTTTAAAGAGGAAAAAAATGATATTAATATTGATAGTGGGATAAATCTGAGCTTCTCTATTGAATATCAACTTTCTTGCACCATGTCCATGTAAACCTAAAGGAGAAAAGTGCTAACTTAGATGTACTAATTATGATTTTGTGAATCAGCTGTAAAAAAAAAAAAAAAAAAACGAGATCCTTATTAAGAGACCCACGTTTTCTGTGGGTAAAAGTCTTTGTTTTATTTGTTTCTTTGTCACTCTTTTCCTCTGGATGGTGTGGGGGATGCAAAAAAAAAAGAAAAAAAAAAAGGTCGAGGTCTCTTGGCGCAAGACGCAGAAAACAAACAAAAAAAAGAAACCTTAGACGCGTCAGCGCAGCGCGCGGCGAGGCTACAGCATCCTCTCTGACGTCATTACGACCCGTGCCTTATACACTCCACTCGTTTACGTGTCTCTCACACGGATGGTCCGTGACCTCGACCGTTGTATGTTTTTATTTACGAGTGTTGTCATCGTAGGCAGAGATATGGTAGAATTACCGGGGGTTTGCAGGGTTGCACACCCCCCCTACGGTCCTTAAAAGTGTGAGTTTGGAACACCAAGTCGGAGCTAAAAGGAGAGACGGGTGTGGCGGTGGTGGGTGGAAAGGGCCTGGGCCCCGCCCCCCTTTGCAACGCCCCTGCTGTTGTCTTCTCTGCCTGTAGGCAGGAATGATAAAATATGGCTTTGTAATCTATATGCACCATGATGGTGAGTAAAAAACTAAAGATAAGGAGCTGCTGGATGAGAGCAGATGTCAAAGCTGAGATCAGTCCAGAGGATGCAGAGGGCCAAGGCAGTATCTATCTTTTCATGGTGCTACAGCCCCCTTGGTGGCTCCTTGGGAGGGAGCCCTCGCCACTCATGATATGTCCCTTTTTGCATCATATTTTTCTTTTTTTTTTTTTTTCTGTCTTCAGAGTTTATGTCTCCACGTTGTCCAAAACGTCTCGGGTTTCTCCTTCCCAGCAAGAGAAGAAGCCACCTGACTGATGTAGGACATTTCATATTAGTGTGCAATATTGTGTACGTGCCAATTGTGGCATTGTATCAAGTGTACAGATTATTAAACGAGGAAAAAAATACAAAAACAAAAAACAAAAAAAAAACAATGTACAGGCTATGTGATCGGTAGATATTTGAAAGCATGAAGATAAGGATGTTGCTCCTGCGTTTTTCTTTTGTTTTGTTTTTATTTTTCCCAAATGTGAAGACTGCTCAAACTGAAGAAACCTTGTAGTGAGAACTTTTTGTTTTTAAATTTTCCTTTAACTTTCTGTAAACCAGTCGGCTGCCTTGTCTGTCATTCAGTGCGCATACACTAGTTTGTGTTATTGTTTTTTTTTTTTTTCATGTCCTCGATGAGATCACCCCCTCCCCTCCCCGTTCTTCTTTACATGCATACAACACAGACGCACAGTCGGCCCCTCCTCGGGTGTCTAGAAAGCATCCTGAAGCTGGGGTCCAGAGGTGGCCGACACACACACACACACACACACACACACATCCAGCCTCCCCCTGCTTAGGCCTCCTGTTGCTCTCTGAGTGTTTGGGAGGTCTCTAAAGTATTTTGAATGGTGTCTAAAACTACAAAAAGCCTCTTGTTGTTAGGATCTCGTACAGAATCACTGATTGCAGGACAGGTGATGCACAATTCTGCTTTTTATTTCATTAATATTTTGATTTTGATCAGCTTTTTCTGACACAGGCTTCTCTTTCTCAGCCAGAGCCTGAAGGAGGTCCGGTCTCTTTCTAGAGAGCTGGCACCGTCTAATTATTTTAAAATTGAGCTCCACGCGCTTAGATCACGATCAGGTTTATGTAAAGCCAGTTGGCACCCAGCAGCTAACAACTGATCCCAGTCACGTGGCTACGAAGCAGACTTAAAGGGGGAAACAGACTGTAAAAGGCCCTGATGCCAGTGTTAGGAAAGCAGATGCTCACCTTGGCTGCAGGTTCTCTTTATTTAAAAACAGAGAGACAATTTGTCTTTGATTTGTTGTGCTTTTTCACCTGTATCAAGCGGTTTTTTGGCTCGTATTGATCTCAGAGAGAGCCGGCGAAAGGAAAGGCCTAGCAGTTCTCTGCAGACAGCTAACCAGCCGTTGTAAAGAACAGGGAATCTTTTTTTTGCCCTGTTGCAGAGATATTTCCTCACGCTGGCTGTGAATTATGACAAAAGGAAGCCCATATCTATTGAACACGTGCCACCTATGACTATGTGCCCAGCAAAGCACGTCTGAGGTCAGTCCGAGTTCATCCTGAGCCTGATACAAGTCCAAACTCTGTTGGGATGCAGCTTTTAACCTCCAAAGTACTCTCTCTCTCTCTCTCTCTCTCTCTCTCTCTCTCTTCCTTCTCCCCTCCTAAGCTTGATTTAATTTAGTTGTTCAAAAGTTTCATGCTACGTCGATCTTAAAGTTTTCCTGTAAGCCAAATATGAGATATCGCACCTTCTCAAAGTTTATAAGAAACTTTATGACCCCCCTCCCACTGCGACACTTGCACTTTTCGTCCTTACAGACTAAAGAGTCTACTGTTAAGGTCAGAGCTACAGGTGACTGACTACGCGTGACTCGTCCCTTTTTGAAATTACATGAAAAGGTCCAGAATGCACTTATTTTTATTTAGATTTGCTAATCAAATCTAGTTACTTGTTTCACTCAGACTCAAAGCAAAAACTAAAGAATCCCAGAGTGACCTTGCAGCCATGTTGTTGCACCGATTAGAGCTTCTCTAGGATGCGAGATGGTCGGCTGTTTAGTGTCAGGGGTCCGGCTGTGCTCTGAAGTTCAGTGAAGCTGTTAGCATCGATGATAATTATGGTTTGATTAATTATACTCCAGGGAGCATCACGGCAACCCCTCAAAGGTTGTGTTTTCTGGCTTTCTGTGTGCATCTCTCCTATGAAATGCGATTTTCAGTTCCTTCCACCGATGCCATGCAGTGTTTGTTGAGCAAAGGATGAAGGTGGAAATGATAACTGCAGTTTTTGGTGCTTTTGGCTGGTTTTTCTTTTTTCTCCAAACACCAGGCATGGGCCAGGCGATGGTTTCAAAGAATTATTGTGAATATCTTTTTTAAAAGGCCAGTGAAAGTGAGTGTATTTTCCTCTTGCTGTGTGGCACTGTCCCGACCACACCTGTTGCTGTGCATTGCTAATCAGATGGCTGAAAAAAGGCTGCAGTAAGAAAGAAAAATTCAGTCGTTAAGAAAATCTGTCATGATTTCTTTGCCGATGGCAGGCTTTACCTGTAGCTCAGCAAATTAGCCAGCAATGTCAGTGGATAAAGAACAAAAAGAAGCTAATATTGACTTTATTTTCCTGAAGGAAATTACTTAATCTGGCTGCTGCTTAATCCCCAACCATGGCTGTCTTATAATAAATACATTGTTAGAAATTAATACATAAAGAAGTCAAGACAGTTTAAAATCTAAAATATTTTTACTGCAGTCACAATTTACTGTTTGAAAAATAAGAATATTTAGCGTTATAAACATTCTACATTTTATGAAAGGTTATTGCTACAAGTTGAAATCCTCCCAACAGGTAGGCGGCACAGTCGTGCTGGCCTGCCTTCGTTTAGGTCTGCATTTAACCTGCCTGTCCATAAGGAAAGAAGAAACCTCCGCTTGGTTTCTGAGCCCCTTCGCCTACTTAGGTCGACACCAACTCTGAAAACTTGAACGATCTTCACCTACATTTTGCTTCTTTTTTTGGTTTGGATGGGAAGAGGAAGAAGCCATTTCTCTGCTCTAACATGCAGCCAATAGGATCTGGCATTGCTGAGCTCCATCTCATGTGACTGCAACCTACTGTTCCTATTGCTGCACTCTTTTCCTGTTCACGTTTGAATCATAACCAGAAGTCAATGTTTATTATATATTTCGGACCAGTCAAAATTTAAAAATCTCTTATTCGTACACTTTTTTTTTTTTACTTTTCTATTAAAATACTTTTATTTTGCTCCACTTTAGTTCTGTGGTTTTTAAAAAAGAATTAATAGTTCCAATAAAAAAGTAGCTCTAACCTTTAAGTCCTTAGTATCAAATAAAGTTAATGATACTAATAGAAAACACAAATATTACTCAAACATTATGATCAATAAATCGCTTTTACTGTAGTAGAAATTAGTGAGTATCGGGCGAGGCCCCGATCCAGCACTAAAATGATGTCATCGGTATCGGCGAGTACCAACAGATAGGGCACCGATACCATTTTGAGAGCCAAAAGTTTCTTCAACTATTGTCACCCATTTCAGGGAGGCAATAAAAGTTCTACTGGATTCACTTTGTATTAGTCTTTTTCCTGCTTCACAAAGGTAGCAGCAGCTTGACAAAGCCATGATGGCAATTATTTTACATCCAATTAGTATGCAGTTCTTCGTATATACACACATCAATTTCAAACAGATGGTATCTGTGTCGGCCAATACTGCACAGCCAGGTATCTGGGCCTAAAAATGGAATTGGTGCAACACTACTAGAAACATTTGTTGTTTTTTTAATGATAAAATCATTTTGATCAATTGAAATCCTAGATTAATACTGTGATGTTATCACCACTTTCCGGCCCATGCCTAGTGACACAAACCAAGTTGTTGCCGGGCGACCGGCTTCTGCAAATGACTTCTGAGTAAAACAAAACTTAAGATGACGTTTTGGTTTTTTTTCCCACAACTAAAACCAACCTTTGTATTTGGAGGCCTTATTGGTGAACAAACAAAGCAGAAATCACAGCCAATCTCAACCTCTCGTCAAAGCCAAGTACTCTAAAGGATAGTGAGGGGGGATTTCTTTACTTTTTTTTTTTTCTTTAGGGATGGGGGGGGGAGTTATGCAGCATGTCTTCAGTTTGCACACGCACAAAGCAGTAGGGTCCACAATGTTTGCGGATTGTACAGGCTACTCTTGTGTATAATTATGGCGACGTTCCTTCAAGTGTTTGGAGGCCGTTGGGAACATGGGGGGGGGGGGTCAATGCACAATGAACATATCCCATGACACCGTTTGATCCCTTTACCCATCCCCCATACGAGATAATATGTTGTATCTTTCAAAAAAATATATTTTATCTGTGGCGTGTGTGTGTGAGCGTATGTGTGTGTGTGTGTATATAAATATATATATATGGTTTGTTATATATGATGCTCCTTCCTTTCAGAAAATATAACATGTAAACAGGAAAAAAACATCTTGCTGTTTTTTTTTTCTCCTTTGTATTTTATACTTACAGAAAGCATTGAATAAAAATGGATACTTGCACTTTAGATATATTAAGAAAAAGAAAAATCTGCATATTATTTTTGATAGGGATCTCACATTTAAAGAGTATAAATTACAGGCTTTGTGACTATTGCTGGACAGAGATGTGTTGAGTTCTACTTACTGAAGTATATTTTGTCTGTGTGTCAGAAGGTTTACTAAAGTAAATTGCATGATAAAGTAGTGCTACACCGATATTGTTCTGATTTTTTTCTTTAGTTGGTAAAAAAAAAAAATGTCTGAAAACTGTGATAACAACCCTCTTGTATCATGTTTAACCTCTCCTCACCCGTTGTAGGATATTTCTTACTGAAATATGGCCTTTTTCCTGACTACATGACGATGGTGCTTACTTTGGCTTTGACATCGAGCTCATCCCATTCATCTCAGCGTCATCACACTCGGCGTCCTCACACACCATTTACTTTCTGTTATGTACTCTCACTACCTTATTAAATTTCTGTTGATGGCAAATAAAAAGAAGGGTGTTCTGTTTTGTACATTTGCTGTTTGTTTTAATGTTTTCTGGGAGCCTTGTTGTCTGAAAAATGACTAATCGCGCAATAAAATGTCATTCCACGTGTCCCTGTCTTTGCACAACTGTCTCAACTCTACAGCTCATGCATATTTATTTACAGTATTACTGATAAATGGGTTACTCAGGGTTTCTTTTTGCAGAAACATAAGCTGTCAATATTGTACTTGCAGTATAATATGTTGTCAGCATCGTTATAAAGTGCACTAAAGGCTGGTCAAAGAGGGACCAGGACTAATATGGTTTCATCTCAAATAGACTCCACATATGTTTATGAACCTTTAAACTCCTGTAATGTTTATAATGGCCGATTTTTACAAAAATATATTAGTTTGGACATAGTTAACTCTTGAAGCAAACTTAAGGTGACCAGATTTCTGCAATCTAATCTGAGCACATTTTCAGCTCACGGATGAAAATAAATACATATCATGAAAACTAAAAATAGGAAACAGGGACAGTGACGCTTTCATTCATTTTTACATATTTTTTTATATTTAAACAACCAAAATCTAGTGTAAAAAAACAGCCAAACAACTTATAACTCTACTTAAAAGAACTAACTATACGATGATATAAACTAAATGTAATTGATCAGTTGTAAAAACATCTTTAGGCGAACATTGTTATCCCTGGAGAACCATCGAACCAGATTAGGTCCTTTCCAGGAGTTTTCAATCCATCTGTTTAATTTTATCTGAGTCTATTTCCTCATACCAGCTGCAGCCAATGGTCTGATTTATTTTTTATTGATTAGCTTGGTATATGTTACATTTCCGTTCCTCCTCTTTAGTAAAACAACGCATCAAAGGCTTATTTTATGGCGATTTTGTTTTAGCGCCTTTGTGTGTGAAATGATTTTTTTTCACTATTTGACTGTAATCTGCATTGAATTAGATGCATATTTTTCAGTGAAATGAACTGATGGGGAAAAAAATTACTATCCAGCAATTCACTTCATTACAAAATAATAAACTTTGCTGAATAAAATAAGTATCTTAAACATAAGCCTGTTCTGCTTAACTTCAAAATGTAAAAATGCAATAAATAAAAAGTGCACATTTTTGGTGTAACAGCACATGCAGCCTGCTCGTTTGCTCCACTCTTTCTACTGTAATAACAGTCTTCACGCAACATTTCCCCCTCATTCATAAAATGGTAATATTTCGGCGGACGGCTTTAGCCGGGGACAGGTGGTCCAAAACAAGGACTGCCCGCGGAAATTGGGGATGTTTGATCACCATAAGCAAACTGAGAACATATTAAAGCAACAGTACAAGTTTTCACCAAACTATTAGCTTAATTTGAGCAATTCTTAAAGTTTTTAATTCAATATTCAACACTTGTGCATAGATTCTCCATGCAGGCTGCTCTCAAATACTCTCCAATGTCTGATCTGTGGCTGGCTGAGTGATCAGACATATTTTTGGGTTGTCTGTTGTAGGATTGAATCTTTAGGGGTGAATGCGCCCTTGAATTAACCAGGAACTCCATGACTTATCAAAATAATGGTCCAAACTGATCCGTAACACGGACGGTTAATTTAGCGTCAGGGCAGTGTCTCTGTTGGCCTTGCAGTATTTGAGCATTTTAAACACATGAGAATCCCTTTTGTACTGCTTTTACTTCAATTATTCGAGATCTAGCTCAAAAGGGTCAGACAGTTATGCTTCAGTATTATGGTTCAAGGCGGGACAAAAAGCTGTGATGAAAGCAAGAGCTGCAGAGGCCGAAACAAAATAACCACGTTAGCATAGGAGGAGCTGCTGCTATTACATCTGTTTTGTCAGACTCCATCATTTCATCTTTGAAAGATAAACAGCAAGGGCATAAAATGTTGCGGTTTATCATGATGTCTGCTGCTGTTACAGTGATTGGCTAAAGCCAAACTTTGGTAGGCGGGGACTAGGTGTCGCTTCGTCCAATCAGCTCACAAGGTTCTCCTGAATCTTCCAGGCTGATAATGTGTAGCATCCAACATTAAATCTACACATTATCAATCCAGTTTGTCTGGTTATTAAAGCTGGAAGTTACAGGTATAGCGCCCCTAGTGGCTAAATGATTAGAGTGAATCTTTAACCTCATCTGATCAAGTTAAATGCCTGTAATTAAAAATTGATATCAATTTAAGTGTTGCTGTTTGTTTTTACAGCACTTTTACTCCACCCAGATTTGCTCTAAATTTTCTGTTTACAGAGCTTGTTTCAAACAGGAATCTCTTTGGTGGCATTACAGCTCTTAACTTTCTGTTACCAGGTAAATAATCACTGGCTTTACTACAAAACATCCACTGCACATGCAGTAGGCTACTTTTTTTTTTTTTTTGTAAAGCATTAATGTTGCTGTGGGAGTTTTGAAACTGGAGTTGTTTCAAAGTTGCATCCTCATGTACTACAACTTTAAAAATGTATACACCAGTAGCTGACTCTGGTACGGTGACAAATTAAAATATGCCTCCCTGTTGGGTTAATACATATTATACTTTTATGCTTTACTGTAATATTTGTCTTAGCTCTATTTGTCAGTAAAAATAAGCATGTTTTTTTATTTACTGTAGCAAAACCACGTGATTGGAAGTGGGATACAATTAGTAAGAAAAAAAAAGTTATTTCTTCAGTGGAAAAAAGAGGAAAAGTCCAGAATCATATGTGAAAACTACACAAATATATTAGAAGCCATAATGCATAAGACCTGAGTAGAGCTCTGAATACATGATGCATGTCAGTGTTCACTGAAGCACGAGCTAATGCTGCCAAATTAATGAATTAATAAGTTCTGCAAAGTCCAACATTGATTATGTTTGGGGATCAGTGAAAACATAATGATGAGACTCTAAATAGACTAAGTAAACCTATCAGGATGAAGAATTGGCATATATATACCGGTATATATATATTTTTTTTTAGATAAACATATACATTTTTGGTGTTTTTTTATTTTCATGTAGATGACTTAGGCTCCTTTAAGATGGAGGAAGCCTGCTTTGGGTCTAGCTGTTATCTTCTAGCGTCGATCAAGATGCAGAAATTCTTACCTGCAGCTGGTAAGATACTGACTGCTTACCTTTCAGAGCAGAACTTCGCTTCAACACTTCTGAGAAGAAAATTGTGCAGCAAAGGTTACACAGGCTAAGTGGAACCGGTTTAAAGCAGACCTCTTACTCTCCCTCCAACATCAGATTTAACACAGAGCTGCCGACATGGGAGCTTTTAATTTTCACTCTGGGAAATCAGAGGCAGAGTGTCACATTGTCACTACAGCAGGAGAGCGGACACCCTGTTGACAGCGCAGCCTCATCCAGGAAGGGATTGTCTTCCCTCCAACAGGCCGGTGAGCCAAAGGTAATTAAGGTGACATGGACCTCAGACACAGTCTCAGCTCGCTGTCAAACCAACTTTTCTCACTTGAGCCAAAATAATATATCATCTTTATAAATCATATTCGGCATGGGAAGGTTTCTGGTGTACATGTATATCATTTTATTAAAATGTTACAGTTATAGATAATATAATTAATTTCTTACAGTTTAGTGTCCTTTTAGGAAGACCTCCGTTTTTTTAAGCATTCCACCTATCTGTCCCCCTCTTAATTCTTAAGCACTGCCAGTAAGCTGTCTGAAAGAAGCCAACAAACAAAACAGCCAAAACGATTGGTCTTGAAATATTTCCAGTTCAAAACACACCCAGTCATGGTTTGGAAACTACAGCAGCTCCGTCTGGCACTTATATTAAAACATTATTAAAAAATTTTAATCTGTTGCACAGCATGTAGGCTGAAGGCTGACAACACAAGTAATCACATCCTGTTTAACATAATATCTGTTTGATTTATGCACAAAATAGCCCTTTGTGGGCCATAATTATATTAATATGAAATCTAGTTATACTTTTATCTACATTTTAGCAAAAATGTGATAAGATTTATCCTCACTGTTCTCTTTTTATTTTGATCAAAGTAACAGATAATTTGACATTTTTTTTTATATGTTACAGTTAAAAAAAAGGCAAGTATTAGTTTTAAATGACTATTTCAGCTACTTTTATTGAATAAACACAGAACAATTATTAAAAATCAGGCTTTTGTCTTAACAGACTTTGTTTTAAATGCAGCCCTTAGCTGAATTTGGACAAATTCATGTTGATAAAGCTTGCTTTCTTCAAACAACAGCTACCTTTACGTATTTTGAGAAAACATAGACACAACAAACAAACACAACAGCCACTAATCATTATCTATTTAATTTATTAATTCAATTAATTATTTGACATCCAAATAAGTTTTATTTCTCTTATACTTGAATGCGTAATTTCTACTTTAGTTCTTCCAAAAAACCTAAACCTAAATCTTATAAAATCTAACACAAAACCAAATAATACCTTAAATAAATAAAATGTAATCAATCGAAATTTATTGAAATGTCTTATTAATTAACAAATACGAAACATATTATGAGTATGTTTAAGAAATAAGAAAATGCAGAAAATCAAAGTTCTATTCAGTGAATACTGTAACTTTATCCCTTAAACAGAAATATGACTAAAACTTTGCATCAGACCCAGATAAATAGCGCTATCACACTAAGCATGCTAACAGAATACCTATACTGAGCGGCGTGAGCCGAGAAATGCATTGTGGGTAATGTAGGTGTTATGTCAGACAAACACACAATAAATAATAAGATGGAAATCAGCTATTCGTTCTTTCCTTCTACTGTGTAGTTTCTCGCTGTTTTAGTTTTCCCTCCATCTTTGGCTAATTTTTTATTCTAGAACAATTCTCCAAAGTAGCACATTTCTTTTTGTTTATACTTTATAACTAAGCATTTAGAGAGTGGTTACATACTATTATTCTAGATAAAAAGGCTTACATTCTGAGATGAAGTCCTTAATTTATAGTTTATGTATTATTTATGATGGGAGTCAAGCAGCACCCCTCATTCAGACCATCTTCAATGAAACAATAACCAGGCACACAACAGATTTTTTTAAAAGAAGGGTATTTATACACTTAAAAAAATGTTTATTGTGAATGTAATGTAAAATACTTCCTTATGTATTTATTTATTGTCTTATAATGG
>NW_015150505.1:13118-14154 GCF_000732505.1 Cyprinodon variegatus
CACTTAAAATAAGAAAACACAACTGCATTTTCTTATTTTAAGTGTATATTATCTAATTATCTTATTTTAGGAGTAAAAATACTAATTCCATTGGCAAATAATCTCCATTACCTACTCAAATTAAAGGTAAATACATTTCATTTTTGATTTAAGAAATTTTTACTTATTTCTGTATTGTTTTTCCAGTGCAAGGATTCTGAAGTATTCAGTGTAAAAATTGATCTAATAATAAGTAAAAAATACAATAATTGTATCTGCCCTCAATTTGAGCAGGTAAACAAGACAAACTATCATTTGAAGCAATATCTTTGCCCTTAATATAAGATTAGACATTATGCCCTTGAAATGAGATTAGTTTTTGTTTCTTATTTTAAAAGTAAATAATCTTATTCCATTTGGTAATGTGTCTTGCTAAAATTCTTAAAAGGAAAATACACTTTTTTCAAGAAAAAAAGACTTAAAGGTATACCTTACATATGAGAAACATTTCTCGACTGTGAATCCTAAGCGACCACAACACATTGTGGCTTAAATTTAGTTGATGGTTCAGTGAAAAACTTTTCCAGTTGGGGAAGAAACAGGTTCATATTTATTTGTCTCATTTCATGTTGCACCACCTCTCTTGATGTTTTAATCAAAGTTCTCTGAGCGATATCTGGAACAACTCGATCTCCAGAAAGGAATTCCCTATAAATAGTATTTCCATTTGCTGTCCAATAAGAGACACCTTTAGCAGACAGGTTGAAGGGTTTCCCCGCATGAACTCCACTCTGCTGTTATTTTGATCACACTCATTTTGATTAATAATTCAGTGACAGGCAAAGCAGCGTGCAAATAGGGATCATTGATTTTCTATCACTCTACTGCGTCTGTTAGTAAATTGCTTACTTTGTAGAAATTCTATTATTAGAAAAAACATTGACTGATCATGATTAATCATTAATATTTCAGACTTTATTTCAGATGCACAGCTTTGATATTGTTGGGTATTTATTGCCATCCTTGGGTAATTTTTTCAGTGAGTAAATGTGGGCTG
>NW_015150505.1:14976-68038 GCF_000732505.1 Cyprinodon variegatus
TGTAGGGCCACCTGGTCCGTGGTCTTGGCGGGGGCCTGCCGGGGCGGGGGTTTCTACTCTCCCCAAAAAGGGGTGGAGGGAGGGGTGACTAGAGTATTGAGGGCTGAGGAAGTGGCCCTGTGAGTTATCTGGGGGGGTTTGGGGGTGGATGCCCGGGCGGGTACTGGCTTATTCCTGGCATCTGCTTCACGGGGCTCCCGTCGGGAGGCGGGGCTCCCATGGGGCCTTGGATCCCTGGGGCCCATAGCCGGGTCCACTTCGGGGTGGCTGGCTCCTGACGGGGCCCGCGGACTCGTCCCTGCGGCTCCTGGGGGCTTCAGTATTGCAGTTGCTGGGGGATTTCGTCAGGGCCATCTCGCCTCCTCCCTTGGTCGGGGGGGAGGATTTCCTGGGTTGGCTCCTCCCGGGAGCATTTGCTCTTGGGGTCCCTTTGGACGTCTGGGGCTTTGGGTCCCCTGGCGCTTGCCTTGGTGCTCTGGTAGGGCGCCTCTTCAGCTCTTCACAACCACTATTGAGCATTTTTCCTTTGGATAAACTTTACATGCACAAGTTCACTCTCACAAACAACTACAGGTGCTTGGCTCCAGGTACTTAGAGAGTCACTACTATACAGAAAGCCCACATTCTGATCTTCAGCTACCACAGTATACATGTCAGATTAAATAATACTACTTATACTTCAGCGATAGTATCGAGGTGATACTTTATTGTATCTCTTATACTATATCCGTTGGTTGTGTCGTTCTTTTTACATCTCTTTGCAGGTGATGAAGCAGAATGAAGATGTTTTATCATTATCTCCTTTTATCTCCCCTTTCTTCATCTTTTCTCCTTTTTTTCTGTTTTTTCTTTCCTGTTCTACTTACATTACAGTGTCCATATAATCTGTAATACATGACTGCATGAATTATAATAAAGCAATTTATATGCATGAAACAAGCGGAACACTATGGCGATAGCTGTACTGCTCCACTTGTGAAAGTAAAATCTGTTGGGCTCTTTCAGCGTCGTTTCTGCTAAGTTTGTTGGGTTTGGCTGTGGGTGTGAACACAGGGAGGGTTCCTCACACTCACCTTCTTGCTCACCTTATAATAGGGATGCAGTCTGGAGAAGAAACTGATGGTTTCCCCCTGTGAACCCCATTTATACCAAAATGCTGCCAATACGCTATAATACAGTAGCTGTAATTTAGAAACACGTTTAGCGGTCGTCTGGAACACATCAAATATGTTGATATACATTGGAGATAAGTTACGCATAAGTTACGCATACGTAACTTATGAAGGAAACATTTTGAGAGAAAGTCATAGAATAAATAAATATAAACTGAGGAAAATGATTTTTGTCAAAAGTATATTTTGACTACAGAAGAGAATTAGGGCCACTGGGGGGAAAAAAATAAAAAGAAAAAAAGAAAAAAGATTTTTAAATTTTATTTCAGTTTAACATTGTTAGGGTTCTAGTTTGTGGGGGTTGTTTTTTTGTTCTCTTTCAGTTCTTCCATGCGTCCACCAGATGGTGCCATTGTTCTCTGCTGGTCTGAAGGGCTTTTGTGTTCTTCTCTACCTCTAACACCTGCAGCCTATTGGGTCATCACTTCCTGAGGAGTATTTAAGCAGCAGACTGTCTTCACTTCCTCGCCAGATTGTCTGCCAGTATTGGGTACTCTAGCCCCTCTTGTTTCATCTGAGCTCTCAAGTGCTAACCAAGTTTGTATTTTGAGTCTCCGGCAGGAGACAGCTGAGGGGTTATATTAGATGGTTCTGCCTCCATCGTTACTCATGGCCCAGGCTGCCAGGCTCCACCAGTAGGTACATTTGAGACTGGACTGTTGACATGAGCTTACAAATGGTTGTCTATGTGTTTAAATTTTGTATTTTCCAAAATTGAGTTGCATACAAAGAGTCCAATTTCAGTTTGTGAATTTAGTTTAAATATAAAGGATCATGAAAAATGCAAATGAATAGACTTAAAAGTTGCGATCAGAAAGGCATATTTGTTTAAAAGCTTTTCTTTTTTTGGAAAGAATAGATTTTATATAAAGTTATAATTCACCACTAAATAGCAAAGCAAAAAGTAGCTTTAAATAATAAAATAACATTTTTCAAAGGTAAAATAACAGGAAAACATTAACTGAAGGTCTCACCATCTTTTCATTCTGTATTTTCTACAACTATTCAACTATTGTATCCATCTGTCTCAAGGTGCATTCAGACAAGCACAGAGTTCACCAGTGTTTACACCACGGACAAATAGCTTCAGCTGCATGAAGCCGACGCCCCACCCACGGGAAAAAAACTCAGCAAGTAGACTTAATGGTTAGTGCTTCATTAGTGCAGGTTTCTGCAGTTAAAATGGTCAATAGTAAAAATGAAAACAATAGATAAAAATAAAGATCATGCGTGTTTCTGTTGTTTCAGATATATTAAAGATCTTTTCTTAGGTGATCCAAAGGTGAACCATTTCCACATTAAGCTCCAAATTGAGTCAAAATTATCTACTTTTTCAGTGCTGTTTGATTTGTGTAAAACTGTTTGTGCTGATTTGGTTTTTAAGATCGAATCATTTCTAATTATGGCCGATTACGTTGCCATCCCAGCAGATGTTAGTGCTGCTGTTTCAGAATGAAGTTTTTACATAACATCACAAGTCATTCCTGTGCTGTCATTGAATATAACAGTGGGCATGTTTTCCTTATTTAGTGACCATATTTCGATCCTTTAATTATGACCTGCTGTTGCCCCTAACAACCCGGAAGCCTTTCCTGACAAGGTCTTGGCACTTCACAATAAAAGCAGAGGTGAAATGTAACATTGCAGACTGCTGCTGAATTGTTCTCTATTCACAACGTTTGTATTAGCTTGGAGAGACTGTCAGTTTTTGGAAAAGCCCCTGAAGCAGTGAAATAGTAGATCACTTTGGTTCATCCAGAGCTGCGTCTGGACGATGATCTGATTTAGTGGTAGAAAGAACCGGTGCTGGGCAGCGGGAGACTGGGCTGTGTGCTGGAGGTAAGGGAGGATGATGAACAGTCCTTCTAGGTCTAAATTAAATTAGCTTTTTTATTGAAGCCATTTAAAAACCTCTTCCGAGCATTCCTCATTTCATCCTGTCAACATGACTTCCTCTATATTCCTATTAACTGAAAAAAAGCTTTGATTGGCTGCACTTGTTTAACCCACGTCCCAACTACAACCAGCCCCATTGGTTGCCATGATGCGATTTCACAGGAAAAGTCGTGCATCAGCGATCACCGCTTCGCTCTCTCTCCATCCGGTGCGGCTGTTAGACAGCACCTCAGTCTGTCAGGAAGCAAAAGTTGAGTGGAGCAGATAACGCCCTCGGCGCGTTGGATTCACCGCTGGCCGCTTCCCTGCGCAGTTTGCATAGGGACACTATATAAACCACTGACCTCGCTGCGGACACCGTGTTTGGTCTGAATGCACCTTCATGGTTCATCTCTTTCAGTTTCTCTACAAAAGTTTCAGACCATAACCATCGTCTTAAATATCAACCACCGCTTTAAATAAGCAATTTTTAAAAAAAAATTCCAACCAGTCAACTGTATAAAAGCTTACTTTATGAAGCACAGACTAAATATTCAGTAAATATGTCCTTTACATAGTATGCGCATTCTGTCAAAAAGTTCAAATATACAAACAAAACAAAAAGACAGATCGAGTGCTGACATCAAAGTGCCAAAGTCGTCTTTTTCTCTTTAAATAAAACAACAAAAAACACTTTTTTTCACAACTATTTTACAACACAGGCCTACCCTAGAACATGGGGAATCGATAATTAGCACTAGCAGGAAGCGGCTGTTCATCCTGACCATACAGCTGGTAGGTCCTCCTCAGAAACGGGCTCTTCTTCAGGATTCCTGTCCGATTGGGAATCAGATTCCAGGATTCCAGCTGCGACTCCAGGTTTCCAGCCAAGACCTTAAAAAGGATCCCAGACCCCCAGCAGTCATTGTGAGTTCGCCCCCCCAGAGCTTCCAGATCAGCCCTGGTAACGTGAACTGAGCCGCATCCAGGGCTGAGTGAGCGGACACTGAAGTTACAGGTCTACAGTTGTGTCATAAACAGATACATGAAAATAAAAAAACATGTTTATTTGATTTTTACTAAATGTTCCCCTTCACCTTGCACATGTTCTCCTTGCAGGAAAATCTGCCCTAAAAGGTTGTTTTTTCCCTCTTTTTTTGTGGAAAGAACCCATCAGCTGAAGGTGTGTTTGGCGTGTTCTTGAGCAGCAGGCTAATGAAAACTAAACCAGACCCTTTTCCTGCAAAAAAAGTCTCTTCTGCTTCACACCAAGAGGACGAGTGCTTTAAAGGCTACTCTGCTGCCGTCTCCTCCTCCATTCCTGCATACCGACAGGCTTATTGACTTAAACAGAGCAGGAGCAGTCCTGCTGCTCCGCTTAACAATCAGACAACTTTTTTCCCTAAAGAAAAATCGCTTTGATTGAGCAGGAAGGGTGCAAGAAAAAAGACACCAGCTTCGAACAAAGCTGGATAAGATAACAGACCAGAGAATTGTTACAAGAGGTCCATGGAACATATAAATCAGAGCTTAGTGGGGTCAGATGCCGTAAGGGTTGGATAGTGCATGTTTAGTCACAAAGATAAAGGCTGCCTTTGTGCTAGAGAGCCTTCGGAGAGATCCAGGCCTGATTGTGCCAGCAGAAGGCCAAACTCACTCAATCAGCTTGTCATGCAACAAAAACCCTGCTATTTTTTTTATTCTTTCAGCTTCGGGATCCAACTGGAACACATGCTCAAAGTGTGGCAGGCATAACCTGCATCCCTCACCATCCTATCCTACTTAAGGCGGATCTTTAGAGAAATCCCACCAGGCACATTTTATCACGTCACAGCGAGAAACTTCAACATGTTTCATTGGATTTAGCAATGAGGAAAAGCAGGTGTCAAGCCTCCTCTTTACCTTTTACTCTGGAATGACTCACAACTCTGATGCTTTATCAAATACAATCCTGATAACATTCCCTGATGTTTGAAATGTGACAAAATGTAACAGAAACTGCTCTGTTGGTTCTGGATATGATTTCTTTCAAATCAGCACCTCTTTAGATCCTCTTAACTCCTGAAAACAGAAATAGATAAACACATGTTGGTATTTTGGGGCAGTCTGAGCAGACGTTTGATCTCTCTGAGCCAAGGTGCCCTCTAATAAGGCACTAAACCTACAGCTCCTCTGTGGAGCAGCTCGCTTTAACAGCTTGATCCATTTTACAGCCTCCAAAGAACAACTCTGGGGGTAAAACAAAAGGACAACGAAGCATCATGTTCACCTTTACCTGGGATGAATACAAGCCTGTGTTAAATAAATAAATAAATATAAACAGGGACTTTATCCTTCTCTTCACACTCAACAACCTACCCATCCTGTAGGTCGGGTCGCTACACCTGCCCGTCAGTGCCTGGCTGTGTTAGCATGAGTTCAAACAGGCCGATGCTACAGTGGTGCCATGTCTGCTGATTGATTTCTCCTTCTCAGCCGTCATCCAACCATTTAAAACGACGTAGAACGTTTTCTCCAAGCTGACGGTGCTTCTAGGCGACTGCGGTAAAATAATACTGATGGTGTCGCTTTGAACAGTGATCACAGGTTCCAAATGTGCAATAAGAGGCTGAGAGAACAGAGGTTCAGCAGCTTTTTTCTGCTATTGCTCAAGGACAGGATGCTCATCAGGTTTTAAACAGCTGGGGAGTGACAGTTTACAGAACATACTAATTGCTAAGTATTCTGGGTTCTGCGGAGTCAAAGTCTTCCCTGTTTCTCAGGTCCTCTGTCCTGGGACGGTGCATCCGGCGCTCCTCCCGTTCTGGGATTGGCTGATGGACGGGGAGGATTGGGTTTTTCTAATGCGGCACTCTCGACCTGCCAAGCTGCCATCCAAGATCAGGCCGCCGATCACGCTGGCCTCGATCTTCTCCAGGTCGTCCGTCTCGGTGCGGATCTTAGCCTGCAGGAGGCTGATGTAGGTCTCATATCGAGTCTTCTGCTCAAAGACATCAAAAAGCAGAGGGAGGTCAGAGACTGTAAAATGTGTATAATGTGCACATCATGCAAATGCTCAAAGCATACCTTTAGAGGCTGTAAATAGTAATAAAATGAAACATGCAATGCTGCAAATGAAAGTTTTCCTACTTATTAACACATTTCAGCACTTTACAAAAGTAATTGTTGATTGATAAGTGGATGGAAAATAAGTTTTTTTTTTTTATTGTTTTCAAACACAAATCTTCAAAGCTATGGATTAATATTCAGCCCCCTTTACTCTAATAACCCTAAAAATGTTCTAAATTAATGATCAGTAAACTGAATGTCTCTGTCCTGATCTATAGGCCTTAAGGTACGTTCACACCAAACAAGTATGGCAAGCCGTCAAAACATTCATTTAAACAAAATAACCCCCAAAGATATCTATATGGTCAATATGACCAGTCTGAACTGTAGTAACACAGGTGTGATTACCGATCTTCTAAATGAAAAGTTTTAACTATGAAAGAATGATTTAGCTAATATGAATATTCAGTCTAGCAATTATGTTGTAAGCAGGCTTGCCATTCAAAGCTCACTTCACTTTGTAATCAAATAGGATGCTCTGCTTTCTGTTGAGTCCATAATTCGGCAGGGAGAGGGCGAGGCAGTCAGTTTTAGGGAAGATGGATGAAGTTAAAGCTGTGAAAGAAACCGTGTTCTGTGTAAAAGAGTTGAGGCTGGAGTTTGGCATCCCAGCAGGACAACGGATGGAAAGCTTTAGAACCAAAGTTATCATGCAAAGAGTTCAAAATCAAAATGAGATTTAATGCAGTACAGAACTAAGGAGGACTCTCTGGCAAATTTTTTTTATCAAATTACGTTTTCCTTCCACTAAACTATTCAGTTCAATTTATTAAAATAGAGCCAATTCACAACATGTGGTCTCAAGGCACTTTACAGAGACGACGGAGCCAGATCATGCCGTCAGACTGGTAATCCCTAGTGCTGAGCATGTATGCAGTGACAGTTGAGAGGAAAAACTCCCCTTTAACAGAAAGTAATTAAAAAAAAGCTTGAAAGGAGTATTCTACGTTAGAAAAGCTAACGGTAAACAAGCTTCACAGGTGGCAGACGAGCTCTGAGCCAGTTTTTAAGTCAAAGGATGAAACAGAGCACATCCAAACAGTCACAGTAGAAGCGGAGCACATAGCTATGTCTAGGAGAGAAACAGGACAAAACACTAAAAAACAGGCCCAACTCTATCATCTCTTATTTTCTACTTTGTGTTGATGTAGAATGCACTAATGCTTTGCTGTGGCGACATGAACAAAAACCTAAACACTTTTTAAAGATGCTGTAGATAAATCAAGAACTAAAGTGAATGGCAGCGCTCGTCAGATGACAGGAATACTGACCCCTCAGATTTGCTTTAAGAGGTTAATCAAACATATATATGAAGGATCGTTAAGGAGAGTCTGTACCTCGTAGGCGAGGTAGTGCTCTTTGAGCCGGTACTCCTCCCAGTCACGGCTCTTTGGGTCGGCCGAGGGCTGGTTTTTTCTGTGCTCCTCCAGCTCCAAACTGGTCTGCTTCAGCTTGCTCTCGTGACTCAGCAGCTGCTCCTCCTGCAGCAACAAAAGTCAGAGGAATCTCAGAAAAGCAGCCAATCAGATGCAAGGAGACGCGAAAACATGTTTTAGTAGAATTGGCTTCTATGAAATGATGCAGGCAATCTTCACTAAATACTAACAGTGAGACCGACAGCAGCAACTTCATGCAAACCCTGACAAAAATGATGCAAGCACCAGTTCAGGGGAAAGTCCTTTCAGTTGTTAAATTAGGTGAGAAAAATACAAAACACAAAAATACACTTGGTTCCACCTAAAAAAGTGTCAAAGTTTTAGGTTTAGGAAACACTAAAAGGAAAATGAAGGAAAAACTGTCCCTTTTTTTTTAGCTCAAATGTAAATAAAAAAATTTAAAAATTGCAAAATAATTTTTCAACACACTAGGAGCAGTTTTCTGCACCACATGTGGCTTTTATCACCTTGTAACCTCTGAAGCAGAGACTCCATGAGAGACCAACGGTAGTCGTTATGGAGCACATTCTTCATGATTCCGACTATTTGCAGGCCAAAACATTTACTTTATGAGTCTTTCTTCAAGGCTGGTTTAGTGTTTTTGCTGTATAGCAGGATATGTTATACCATTAAAAAAAGAGTTTAAACTGATGGGACACAAAAAAATGCCCAAAATATTAATGTAGACTTGAGCATTTATTGAAAATGTGATGACAGCCATCTCCCCAGCAGACCTACCTCACATGCAGCCTTATATCACCAAAGACTGTGGAAATGTATGTGTTTTGTTCAGGAAGTTATCTTTATAAATCTCACTTATACAGCACCGCAGCATCACCTTACCAGATGATGATTTACGATCAATTACTGAATATGAATTCATCCAGTTCTCTACGACTGCTTCTCCTTAGCCCTGTGTATCCTTCTCTTTATGGAGGGAATTTCGTACCATTATTTTTGCTTGCAAAGAAAGAATTTTTTAACTGGATATTTGAATAAATACACCTTGAAAATTGATATTGAAAAAAAAAAAAATCAAACCAGAAATTATATATATATATATATACATAGATGCCTTTGCCGTTTTCTATTTTTTGTTATTCCACTTATAAAACTTGTTCTTAGATTGTTACGACAATTAAATAAAATTTCATGCAGACCCATCCATCCATCCATTATAACAGATAATAGTTAATATGAGGCCATTTAAAACTGATGCACCTTAAAGCAGTGCGGCCTTGAGTAAATCAGTGTGACCTCATTGGCTGGTTTTTTGCAGTGGGTGTGGCCAAACATCCCAACAAGTGAGGCTGCTGTTACAATTAACCAGTTATTTTCAATGTTGCTGCATTTAAATGTTGCTTGCATCTAAATATTATAACCAGCTGGTTGCTTGATGAGCTGGAAATCAATGTTCCACCCAGATCTGAAATCCCAGAATCCTTTGGGTGATTATAGCTGTATATTAACCAAGCAAATGTTTTATATTCAACAGAACAAGATTATTATCATAGCAATGTCAATCAGTAAACGAAAAGGTTCACGTTGGTTTAGGTCTATGAAGTACAAGTAGACTTTTACGGTTATTGCAAGTAAACTAAAAGTATCCCTGGAAGACTATAAATGCACTACATATTAACCTTAGTGGGCCAGTTTATTGCCAGGAAGTATATTTTAGGTAAACTTCTAGTATATTTGCATCTATAAACCTGGTAAACTTGAAATATATATACTTCTGTATACTTGAAAATATGAACTCTAAGTAAGCCAAGTTTTGATAATTGTTTTGGTTTTCCATTTTGGTTTTCTTGCTTAGATCCTATTTCTTTCAGCCATTTTTTACAGATCAGATTTTCCCAGTTTCTTCCCTGTTTTGTTGTGCATTTCCATCTTTTGAGATATATTGTTTTAAGTTTTCCATCTTTCTTCCTTCTCATTCTAAACCTTTCCAAGTTGTTTTGTACTTAGCTGAGGTTTCTGATCGGGCTGCCTGTGAACATATTTTGCACCTTTAGGTGATAATCCTCTCCCTTGTTTCAACTGTTTCATTGTCAGTCTAAGGTGTGATGATTCCTTTTTTAACAGCAGAGTTATGAGAAGATATAATCTGATACAGGTGTTAGTTTTGTGAAATTAAAGTTTGCAGGGTGATTCCATAATTCTTTGCCTCTGTTTGCCCTAAAGTCAGAAAGTTGCCTCAAAGTCAGGAAGTTGCCACTGTAGTTTGGCATCATGCTTGTGAGTTTGTTCCAGTATACTGTATAGCCACAGTCTGGTATCTACATTTCTGGACATGCAGACCTGGTTGAGTCGGGTGGAT
Organism: Cyprinodon variegatus; assembly: GCF_000732505.1. Taxonomy (NCBI): domain Eukaryota; kingdom Metazoa; phylum Chordata; class Actinopteri; order Cyprinodontiformes; family Cyprinodontidae; genus Cyprinodon; species Cyprinodon variegatus. Next base: position 24,888 of record NW_015150505.1, read on the forward strand.
GAGGACGGCAGGATGGGGCGGCAGAACTTCTTCATGGAGCCGATTGCGGCGGGAAAAGCAGGAGCGGAGAAGAGGGCTGCCACCAGGTTTATCCGGAAGATCCAGGACATCATCTCCTCCTCACTCCTGCAGCAAATAGAGCAGAGACCACAGAGAATAAAATTAAAGCTAAAAAATCTTGTAAAATAAGTTTCATTGCCTTTAAATTCAGCAGATAAATATAGATAATTAGATAATAAAGGGCTTTTTGTACAACAGTATTTGCATAAAACATGGAAATAAAATCGACACAGCTGGGTGGATTGTTTTAAAGTTCACGCATGCTTTTTCATGAGGACGTACGGGGCCTGCAGCAGAAAGACTCTCCAGTCTGAGGTTTTCAGTTTCAGGACGTTGGGTTTTTTGCTGTAGTCAGTGGCATGAGTGGCTAAAGCGTGATGGATCCGGACCGCGTTCTTCAGGTCCACCTCAGAGATGTCACTGTCAGGTTTGTACTCATCCTGTGTAAACATGATGGAAATTACACTAAGACAAAATATAAATAAAGACAACACTGTTAAATAATTAACTTTTATTTTTTACAGCTAAGTGTAGGTAAAAGTATTCCTCTGATTACAGTCATGAAGTATAAAATCTACCACAGATGGTCACTCATGTGGGCAGTGCAGCCTTCCGGCCAGCAGAGGGAGACAAATACACAGCGCCTCATTCTATTTCCTCACAGTTTATCTCCAGCTCTTCCTCAAACACACACACACGAGCCACAGCGGCTCTCACAGCATCCAGCTCAGCTGGCTGTCACTGCGGTGGTGGATTTGTTTCTATGGCAACGGAGCAGAGGATGAGATCTAGTACCTTCTGGAGATAGAGGATCATTCCCTTTAGGACGGCGTAGAACTTTTTCCAGCCTCTGCGACCCCTTGGAGCTTAAAGAGAAACAAACGTTGAATGGAAATCAATTTAATCAAAGGATCGATAAATGCCTTTTGACTCACTTTTCTTGCCATCCATGTCGGCATGACTCTTGCGGGTCAGCACTCCGTGTTTGTAGGTGACCGCGTTTAGCAGGATGGGAATGGCGATGAAAGGGTTACTTCCGTCCGTTACCCTGGCAACTCGCTTACTCCCGCCTTCACATTGCTCCTCTACCAACTCCGACAGGCTCTTCCTGAGCTCCTCCTCCTCGCTGTGCACACAGACACCCATTGAGATAAACCAAGGAGGCATGCATTCAAGGGTACTCGCTTCTTTCACACCAGCATAACCCACATACTTTACTTTCTCACAAGCATTAAAGGTGTACTCACACTGCCCACTCAAGCTTTTCATTCTTGATTGAGTTATACAAGACCTGTGATAAAAATATATATAAAAAAGAAGAAATCAATAAACTCTTTTCATACAGTTTGTTTACTTAGATTTATAAGAATAAAGAGTAAACAAAAAAATCTGAAGGAGAAGATATTATAAAATAATTAAAGAAAACAAAATGTTGGTACCTTTAATAAATCTTTAGGGAAATCTTTCCCATTGTTGAGACCATCTAGATTACTTATAAACTGCTGGCAAGACATCTTCTTACCGATGTTCTGAAGCGAAAAGGAAAAACAAACAAATAAACAACAAATCATTTGAATCAATTAGTTATTTTTTATTACTTTTTTAGACATCTAATTCAGCCTTAAAGGGATCCAGGTTGACAGAAAATACTCAAAAACAATCAGGACAGAATGTGTGTGCAGGGGGGTATATTGTTCTAACTTGACTGCAGTTTGGAATCTTTCCACTGGGTGGCAGTGTTGCTATGCTATAGTTCAGACCTCCTGAAGACTTTATCCACCTGAGAGGAAATCTGGTTCATCATTATTGGAGAAGAGAGAGATGTGTTTATATCTTCTCTCCAGCTAAACACACCTGTTTATTCCGACAGGTTTTCTGGTTTCTTAATGGTAGTTTTCCATTTTATTTTGCTCAACCCGTCTAACCTTATCTGGTCTATTCTCTTTTCCCATCCTCCTTACCCTTTTTCAGAGGCTCCCCGCTGATGCTGGGTTTGAGTCTTTCTCATAGCTGATTGTGTTCGGTTTGTCAGCGGTTAACTAGTGTCTGTGTTCGGTCACTGTTCTGCCATTCGATCCGTTTCATTCCCTCTCCAGAGAGTTTTCCTGCATCTGGCCAAATGACAAATAACCCCCCCACTCACACGGCCAGAGCCTCACAAGGACGGGTAGGAAGCGACGATGGATGGATGGATGTCATGTTCCCTTATTCCCTACGCTGCTGCCTCTCTGATGAGTCTCATCTGTTTCTTGTTCCACCCATCATTTCTTCTCGGTATATTTTTGCAGTTGGCTCTTCAGTCACTGCTAGTTCAGCTGCTCATTTCTGCCCCGAAGGGATAAAACAAGCAATCAGATTAATCCTGATCAATCGATTACTGAAGTAATCGTTCTATTGATTTAATAATCATAACTGGAGTGGGCGGACAGTTAAACAGGCTATCTGCTGAAAGAACGGCCCGCCCACAGCAGTATTTATGAAAACTGCAAAAAATTTCAATTTACATTTAAGATGGAAAAAGAAAACCATCGTCTTTAAGTGGGATATATACAGAGCTTAAGCTGTGATTTTAAGCATTGAATTTTTTTTATGTCTTTTTCCTTCACAATGCATTCAGAATGGTAAGGAAATGCTCCAAATTTTGTTTACAGAGCTTATGATGAGCAGAGTATCTCATTCTAGATGAACTGACGTCATATTGGTAGATAAACTTATTAATAAGCTGAAGTCCTGCTGCTCTCATTCATTTAGCTTCACAGTCTTATGGACCTTAAGACTTTTTTGATGAATCTCTGCTTCCTTCTTACTAACATTTAGGTCCTTCAATCATACACAGTCATATCATATACAGTAGTAGCCTATAATTCCTTTTTAAACATCAATCTTTGTTTTAAAATATTCTTTCGGTCATGATTTGTGGACATTCTCCAAATAGAAGCATAATTTCCTGGTCAGACCCTGTAATTTAGTGGAGTCAGAATAAAAAAATAGGCACACCCAGGAGAAAGAGGGCATCACTCCATTGGCTGGAAGCTGGAGGGGATTCTGCTGGCAGTTGCAGGGAAGTGGGCTGTCATTCGGCTGGCGTTTGACTTAGAAGGGCCAATTTTAATGGCTGCTACTGGATTGTACACCATAGTCCCCAAAGTATTTGCTCACCTGCCTTGAATCCATACAGTTTTGTAAAATGCTGGTTCATGTTCTGCATCTGTAACAACTCTTCTTAGAAAGTGGTCCTTATGCGTCCAGATTGAGGCCCCGTCCACACGAAGTCAAAACGAACACAAAACGCTGATATTTTCCAAAACGTTTGCCGTAAAGACGGAGACGTAAAATAAATGTGATCGTCCACACGAATGCATGAAAACGCTGCAAAATGTATGCCAGGCCTGTAAGTGGCGCTGTGGTGCCAAAGCAAAAATAGGCGACGAAATGTTGGGCATGCGCACTAATATTTATACATGGTTGCCCTGCGGGTCCATTTTCGTGGTTCAGTCAAATTCAGGTGCTGAACTATGTCGTCGATATTGCTCTGTTCTTCCTGGAGATATTCCAGAAGAAGAAGATTCTGTTGTAAGTCCGACAGCAGGGTGAGTAGCATTAGCAGCAACGGCGCCATTGTTGTTGTGATGTGTCGCGCATGCGTGTTTAGAGGCGACGCTGTGACGCATGCGTGTAAAAAAAAATATGCGGTTAGAGCGTAAAGATGGAAACGCGAAAACGACGTTTTGAAATCTTCCCACTCTGAAGGCTGAATAAAAAAAAGATTGTTTACAGACCCCCGAAACGCCGGCTTCGTGTGGATGAGAGGCTGGTTTGGTGAAAAATTTGTGCGTTTAGGCCAGGGTTCGTCTTCGTGTGGACGGGGCCTGATAAGGATCAACTTTATTTGACTTTCTGACAATTCTTCTAAAAGCTCTCAGTCTCTGCTCTGAATCATCGTTTTTATGGTCCTTGCTGTTCAGCACGGATGCACAGTCATGCTTGAAGAGGGAGGGGCTCCAAGCTATTCCTACAGAGCTGGGAGGACGGAAATATCCAACACCTATTGGTATGCTGATGCATTGCGAGTTTCCTTCACTGTAACTAAGGAGGCCAAGCTTATAAAAAAAAACAATCCTCCCTCCACTGAATTTTCCTCTTGACGCAATACAGTCAGAGAAGTTTTCCTGGCAACCGCCAAACCCAGACTAGCCCATCAGATTGCCAGATGGGGAATTGGTGGTTCTAGAGAAGTGCCTCCACTGCTCGGTTTGATTCACTCCTCTGAATCAGACACTGTGCATCATACTTGCTGATGTTGGCTTGGTTGCAGCTGCTCGGCCACTGGAACCCATCCCATGTAGCTCTCTATGCACTGATATTGAACACAAATGTTTGGAGAACGTCTACATGCCTAGATGTTTGATTTTAATAACCATGTGGCCATGGAAGGGACAGGAACACCTGACTACACATATTAGGTTGTTAGACTGGAAACCTTTGGAAACATAGGTTCCAGTTAGGAGAAACAGGAAGACACTGATTACTAATCAGCTTTTCCTATCAGCTCTGATCAATTTAAAAAGTAAAGTGATTCAGGTAGATTTTTTTTAGCTTGCTTCTAACTATGCCACCAGTTGTTTGATTAAAAATGACGATTTGTTTAGCATTTTTGGTCAGTTTTGATCTTTATATGATGCTACTGGAATAAAATAGAAGTTTATCTCATTGCTTTTTACAGATCTTTATCTGCGACACCAATAAATGTGGTCTGTGCTCCACTTCTAGCTGATTAAAGGAGGATATGTTTGTGGGAAGAGTGATAGTTGGTAAGTATACTCACCACCTGCAGGGGCAGAGAGAGACCAGGGGACCAGATTTGGTTAGCAAGGGAAGGATTAGAAAAGGAGGAAAAGGAATCGGAAAGAAAGAGAGGATATTAGTTAAAAAGGAGGGGTATTCATTAAGACTGCTAGTGAGGATGGGACTGAAGAGCAGGGCTCCGGTTTTCACATGATACTACTAAAGCAGACTGGACAGAAACAGGTCAGAAAGTAGGACGAGGAGGAGAGGGTGAAACAGAAAAAATAAGTGTAGAAAGGTATCAAAGACATGCCAACTGTTTTTTAATTCTCCCTCCTATTCTGGAGAAGAAATCAGCAAAACATGGAGGCAGGAAGATGAAAGCACATACATGTCCATGTAGATCCGTGTTCAGCAGCATCAGGGCACAGGTTAACGTGTGAGCTCCGTCTGCCAAAAGATGAAGATGGAGTCAGAGGTGCCATGATACAGCAGATGAAAGGCTAGCAGGATTGTTCTGAGAAACGCATTAACTGTAAGCCTTTGGTAAAATACAGAAGAAGATCTACAATGAAATTTAAAAATCAGCATCATGACTGACAGCACTTGGTGTTTTTTGATGCAGCAGGATGTTTTCCTCCTAATCCGGTCTATGTAACTTGAGAGGGTCGGATACGTCGCTGAATGGGTCATGTGACACAGAGCGCTTTACGGTAATCTAAACTCCCTTTAAGAACGGCAGTGTTGACAGCACGGGGACTTTTTGGTGTCGGTAGGTAACTTTACATCAAAGGCCACAAAAATGTACACGTGGCGTTTCCCAAGGGTCCATCACTCCAACAGCGAGCTAGAAATAAGTAAAAATTTCTTAAATTAAGCGTATTCACCCTTAATTTGAGTAGGTAAATTAGATAGTTTGCCAATGGAATGAGTATTTTTACTCTTAAAATAAGATAACGAGATAACATGCACTTGAAGTAAGACAATTCAATTGTCTTTTCTTATTTTAAGTGTAAATTGTCTTGTTCCATTGGCAAAATGTCTCCTTTACCTATTGAATTCAAGAACAAATGCACTTATTTTAAGAAAAAAAATGACTTATCTAGATTTAGATTTTTTGCAGTGATCTTAGTGCCCCTCCTATTCAATATCTACATCCTCACCCTAACTCAGATCTTAATAATTAATCTAAGTCACCGTCACTATGCAGATGACACCCAGCTGTACATCACCATGTCTCCAGGTCACCATGAACCCATTCCAGCTCTCCGTAAATGCAGAAAAGAAATAAAGCCGAGGACGGGACAAAACTGTCCTCAACTGAAGTCATTTTTGGACCAAAGGAACAGCGTTTGAAAGTTAGCATACAGCTCCAGATAATCCAGATAGAAAGCAGCAATAAGGATGTAAATCTGGGTGCAGTGATGCACTGAGATCTGAATCTTCAGAGACTCATAAAGACAGGAACAAAGTCGTCCTTCTGTCACCTGGAGAAGATCACATGAAGAACATCTCCAGGATAAAAAGGACGAATGTCTCAGCAGGACCTTGAACTTGAAAAGTTCCTGCTTCATTTATCTTCAGTAGAATTGATCCCTGCAGCAGTGTCTTCACAGGTCTGCCTTAAAGTCGATCAGACAGCTGCAGCTGATCCTAAAGGCTGCTGCCTGCTTCCTCTTGAAAACTAAGAGAGTAGAGAACATCTGCCCAGTTCTAAAATCTTTTCTACTAACTAAAACTTTCTCAAAGAATAGACTTCTTTTAGACTATTAATCATTGAATGGCTTAGCTCCAAAACACATTACAGACTGGTTGTCAGTGGATCGACAGCCAGACCTCTCAGATCTACTGGTTTAAATCTACTCTGCAAACCCAGAACCAGAACCAAACACTGAGAAGCTTCCAAGAAAACTGAAAAAGCTCTGAAATCCTCAGTTGCATTAATTTCAAATTGAAAACACATTTTGGACTTTGACTGATTTATCTGAACATCATCAGTTAAGTCTTCAGACCAAATTTCATTTCATTTTTAATCAAGTACTTTATCCTTTCTTTTTTAAAATAATTATGTTATTTTAACTGGTTAATTTTTTTTTACAGTGCACTAGGTAAGATAAACTTGTAAGATACAGGTATAGCATCCTTTAGCGGCTGAATGTTAGTTGAATAAAACTGGCTGCCTCTCCTTTACGACTCTAACCTTCAGAGGTGGGTGTCTGTGGGTTGCAGTGACAATAGCGTCTGGAGAAATGGACGAGGACCCGCTCTCTCTCCTGAGTTTCTCCCATCAGTGGAAAGGCCTTTAAGAAGTTCCTGTAACATACAAAAAAGTCCTTTAAAGATTAGAGAAGAACTTCCCTGTAAACTGTGGCAGCTTGCCTGTAAACATTTCTGTTTCATCAGCTCCACACCATGTCAGCTGCACTGGATGAACGACATCAACATGCCAAGCTGATTAGCTCAAAGCTAATGCACTGGCAGGAGGTATGATAAAGATGTGTGTGTATAGACCTACTGTCTAACACACCTCCTAAATAAAGAGTCAGCGTTACCTCAGGGCTCGATCCAGGGACAGGCCGGAGAAATCAAAGTAGCTCAGATACTCTGAAGCCACCAGCTGACTGAAGTCGTTGCTGCAGAGAGACGAAAAATAATCAGCATCAGAATGTATATGTGACATCAAGACGTGTGCAGGGATGAAGCGTTGCATCAAAACATTCATAACCCGTCAGATTTTGCCCATAATTCGATGTTTTTATTAGACCTTTATGTGACAGACCAAGGAAGTTATGGTGAAGCGGAAGTAAGATCATAGATGGATTAGGTGTGGAATGCATTCTGCATCCAGCCACACTGAGTCACTGCTCTGCTGTAATTACAAGCAGAACATCTTTGCGGTGTGTCTCAAACGTGTTTGCACATCTATGGACTGAATTCTTCGCCTGTTCTTCTTTGCAACATCAAGTCTAGTCGGAATGGAAACACTCTTTGTGGTCTGGGTGATGTGTTGTAGCTTTAAACCACACGGTTTTTATAACTGGCCAAAAATGCATGTTTGCTGGGTCCTAAATTACTCTTGGTGAGAAGGAACTTTTACTGTAGTTCAGGAGTTCTCTCAACAGATTCTCCCACCTGAGCGGTGCATCTCTGCAGCTCCTCAAAGCCACCATAGGCCTAATGTAACTTCATTTTAGGACATCATCAGGTCTCAAAAAGAAGTTTTCTCGTGTTTTGAAAACAGTTTCCAAGACTTTTTTTTTTTAAGTTCAATGTAATCTTTACCAACCAAGCAGACTATTTGATTTTAACAAAGCTACATTATTGACTAAAGACATTTTTAAAATTCATTTCGGGTCATAGAAAGACTAGGATGCTGTTTGAGCTTAACCATCCGCTTTAAACTGCAATGAATCCTTGGAAATGTGGGATGTCTTAAGGAGAGTATGTAGCTTTTTTAAACTCATATTTGCTCCTGTTGGTAAACATTTAATTTGAATAAAAATCAAATAAAAATGAGCTGAGTTATTTCATGAGACCTAAAACCTTTTTCCTCTAAACACTGAGAATAGCTTAAAATGTATATTTTACTCCTTGCTAATTTAGTGTTAAGATTAGCTGCTCTACATAATAACTGTGTTTGTTTCTTTTCATTCAAAAAGTAATCTAAGTCATTACTTTTTACAATTTTTTTGACACGCCGTGTTACTAAAATTCAATCAATCAAAGCAACATTTCATTAGCGTACTCTCTGTGGCGGGGAGAGATCCGCTATCAGATGTTTACTGCAGATTTAGCTGAGATAGCAGGATAGCTGAGTTAGATGCAAACAAGATGCCGATAAGCTGCGGGGCGTAATGTGGGCGGAGTTCAGCATGCTTTAAGAGAGAAGATGGAGGACAGACTTATAGATTCAGTAATAACAGTACGAAACCAAAAGGTGAAAACCAAAGGCTAAATGATTTGTTCATCACGTCAGAAACTAAAACTTCATCCATGTTGAAGACAAGCAGCTTCAAGGTCATAAGAAGTTATTTGACCTTGAAAATCTCTGACTTGCCCTTTACTTTCCCAGTGTTATCCTGAAAGTTTACTCTCATTTCTTACATGGAAACCCTGGAAGTACCATCCTGATTTTTTTTTTTTTTTAGGTACAGTAGTTAATTCTATTATAAAATATATTCTATATTGTTACATTTTTATTATTTAAAAACCACTTAAAACCTGTGGATGTCCAAAAATATTAAAAAGAGTTTTTAAAAGGTTTAGCTATCTTTATTTTATTTTTTTAAATCTCCATACATTTATTGCCATGAATGTTTTGAAACACTTGACAAACCCCTGTAGATTAGAAGACTTTGTTTTCAGATATGTGCTCCCTTAGTCAATAAATGTAATAATGATGTCAAACATTTTATATGTAATAACTGAACTGAATCAGTTATTAAATCGGCCAATTCAGACATTTTAGATGAAAAAAGTAACTAGATTTATCCGTTTCCTGATTTTTTATTTATTTATTTTTGAATAGTTTTAAGAAACCATGTGTAACATTCCTCCTAATGCAAAAGTAAGTGCTTCCTGTGTTTCTCTAGAACAGGGTCGTCCAACTCCACTCCTTGGGGCCAGAGTTCAGCATGATGTCCCAGTTCAGCACAGCTACATTCTCTAATGCTACGTTCACACTGCTGGCCTTGATGCTCAATTCAGATTTTTTTGTGAAATCTGATTTTTTTTGCGTTGCCAATCACATTTCTAAATATATGCGACTTGTATGTGATCTCCTGTGTGAACTGCAGTCATACAACGAAAGTACGCAATGACATCACAAGCAAGCATGCTCTATGTTTACAGAAGTAAACATGGAGGGTAGTGACAGAGCGCATCTAGTGATCTTTCCCAACTATAAAAAAACACAATCTTTTCAAGATGGTTAAACATAAATACTACTCTCCGCATCATCGTCTGCCATGGCTGTTTTTTTCTTGCCACTTTTTCATAGTAAGACCCAGAATAATGATGTTTGTTGGGTATTAATGGCGTTCAGGTCAGGTGAATGCGACCTTTATGTTCAGACACAGGTCGCATTTGAAAAGATCGGATTCGTATCGGATTCAGGAGCACATAGCCAAGTGGCCTGGGTCGCATTGGAAAAAAAATCGGATCTGTGTTGTATAGACAGCCATGAGAAGATCAGATACAGTTCGCATATGGGCCAGAAAAAAAAAATCGGATTTGGCTCACTTCAGGCTGCAGTGTGAACGTAGCGTAAGATTTATTATTTCATTTATGTGTGTTTCAACAGAGAAAGACCTAAAACATAGAGGATCACGGCTCCTTATGACTGACCTCACCAACACTGAAGCTTGAGACAGAAAACTTAAAGTACAGGTGGATGTAAATACAAGGATTTCCTAGAAAGTGTTAATCTGTGGTTTTAGCAGTCATCTCCAAAAAGAGGAAAGTTTGATGATTTATTCCCTCCATTCGGGGTTCACTTTTGCTCACTTTTTGCCCAGGTGTCTGGCCACGTCGCAGCGCTTGAAACCATCGAGGTGATACAGGCGCTTGGCCAGCCTCTTGGCCGCCTCAGAGTCAACCCGGCAGCCATTGGCCAGAGTGTCTGTGCTGCCTCGTTCCAAGTGCTCCAGACTGCCCAAATCACACTCCTCCGTGTCGGATAGCACGTCTGCGAGGTTGGCATCGCTGGAAGAGAGAACATACGCACATGTACACACAAACACATACAAGAGATCAAGTTAATGAAGGGGATGAAACCATTTTCACCGCCTCAAAACACACAAACTTAAACCCAGAAACAGCAACAAGGTTAATAAACTCTCACTCCTTTCTAAACATATACAAAGTGTTTTGTTTATACAACAAAACGGAGCCAATAACAAGAAAACAGTTGGATTTGTAAAAAGGATTTAGACTGCAGGAACCAAAAAAAAAAGGAGGTCAAATTTCTTAACCTTTGCATTGATGAGACAACAGCTGCACAGATCACTTCATTACAGATGAGTTCATTTATGTTCTGGCAAATTACTGCAACGGCTGCCATCTTTACAAGACAAAGTAGCAAGATTCCTATATAAATATACAGAATGTAATCAATTAAATTCTTTCCCACACACTCCAATTAAACAGTAAGATTCAGCTCTAATACTCAACCTGGATCATAATGCAGAAAAAAGACTAATGCATTCTCTGCAAGAACAGAGAGATTAGATGTCTGGAAGAACCAAATGCCATCCTATTGTTCCATCACCGAGCCTGTAGTGGCCTTAGGTCCAGATCGTCTCTTATTTCCAGTATTTCTGGTTCTATTTGCTCCATTCAAGAGATGGAAAGCACTTTGCAGAAAGTAGTTGATTCTACAGCAAAGATCCCAGCAGCAGCAGCAGCTTAAGGTCAGGAGCACTGAACCACTAGATGGAGGAGACCGTTTGAAAGGAGGAAGTGGTAATAGTCTTTTGTTCATGTTGTACTACTGACTGTTAAAGGTTTTCCAGCATGCTAAGCACGGTGCAGCTCAGCCGCTATGAACGCATCAGCTGGTTATTTAGGCTAACTAAGGGAAAAAAAACCCATTTCACTCTGTATTCGAGCTTTGAAACAAATGTTCGCCACAAGCTACCAAAGGCAGCATGTCTGTGGGTAAAATAAACAGCCTGCTGCCGGCTAGCTATAGGGCAGGCTAGCACAGCTAAATATCTAAATAAAGTTAACTCTAGGCTCCAAAAGTTAATTTATAAAAAGTTGAACAATGTAAAATAAACAGCGTGAATCCTGCTTCTCTAATGCAGCTTTTAGATCTCTAGAATTAAAGATTTTAGCTCAAATATGAGCTTAATTTAACCATCAGGCTGATGAAACAGCTGACTGGTTTAAAGTGAAGTGACTGTCAGCATCTGCCTGATTCCTGTTACACAATGTTAAGGATAATTTAACTAGAACTTTAAAGGAGGAATAGGTAAGAAATTCACCGGACCAAACCAACCAAAACCATTACAAAATAAATGGGATGGAGATGGCACGGCAGGAGCACAGAATGAAGTTTATTTGTTGGGTTTTCTCCTTTTCCTTAATGATCGGTGGTGTTCATGCAGCAGAACAGAGGCAAAAGACTGCTAGCACGAGGGATTAAACAGCCTCGGATGGACTTTGTTTCTGGTTGACAGAACGGAATATGCAGAAGTAGTAGCAGCAGTTGTTTCTGTTACGCTGTCTGCTGAGACGCTGACATTTTTCAAACTGGAGCTAGGAGCCAGATTGAACAGTGGACCAATCAGGTAAGTGCATGTGTTTAATGGGTGTAAATAAGGCGTGTCTTGAGCTGTGAACAAGCAGGAGGGTTTAGGAATAACGGTGCAGCCAGCTCTGTGCAACAAGCAGGTTGTCACAACATTACTGTAAACATTCAGGCTTCTCCATCAACAGTGTCTACTTGGAGGTACAGTGCTGAACTACTTCAACGAAGTGTTTAACCGGTGTTTACTTCCTGGTTCCTTAGCCGATCATATGTGAGCTGCCACAACAGAGCGCAGCATTTTATTTTATGTTGGCAAAAAAGCAGCAGTCTGCAAACATGGAAGCCAGCAAGAGAAGAGGACCTGAAATAGTCTCAACACCACCTAAGAGGCCTTCAGTAGGATTTGCTCAACATGAATCAACATCAGTCATTTTTTTTATTTAACAGCACTACGTATTTGTTCTCTTTTGACCCGGCAACCTGCACAAATCCTCTGGAGGAGGGCTAGGGTTCCAATTCGAAAAAATTATATTGCAATTAAGACCAAAATTGTTAATTTCCCTGACAGACTTCAGAAAATACTTGAAAATGCGCCTTTAAGGTTAGGTATTTTATAGTACAATTTATTGTTTTGTTTTTTCATAAATAACAGTTTCCTATGTGCAATAATATACTAAAATCTTCTATTTATCATTTTTTTTTAAACTTCTCTTATTACAAGAATCCATTTGATTTGCTGATTTATTATTTATATTTCAGTTTTATCATATTCTAGCTTGGTTCTACATTTCTGTATCCTATTATTTTCTAATACATTATTTCTAATACTCTGCTCTCTTCTAGATGTTTTTTCTTGGTCCTGGAATTATCTTGATTGAGTAAAACCTGACATAAAATGTGGGACAGCAAAGAAAAGTCTAACACGTGCCTTGACGTTAGCTGCTCTGTAAGGTCTGCCTGTGGGACGACACAGTCACACACCTGCCAGGTTTCAGAACCAACTAGTCCAAAACAAATTTGATAAATGTCCCACATCAGCAGGTGTCGACAGGAGAAGACTTTCACACGGCAACACAAACACACACATGTGTATGTGCCAAGAATCGCAAGGTGAAAACAGCAGAAGCAGCTTCATAGTTGCAGGTGGTAACAGAGAAAAGGTTCATGCTGACTTCAGCAGCTCCAATCAAAATGTCCTTAAGGGCAATGCTCAACGTCAGAATGAACTATTAGGCCATTTATTCTGGAGCAGCTGTCCTTCAGACTGTCTGTCCGAGCTACCGGCATGAAATAAGGGAGAAAAAAACAAAAGAAGCTCAGAGGAAAAAAATAAAATAAAATAAAAATCCTATTGCATTTCCGAATTCTCCTGATTACTGCACAACTTTACACGAGTGAATAAAGTGAATGTGATTGGTAGTTTATCAAGAGGGCGGGGTTGTTGTGGTGGAACATTCGCATGTTTTGGTTGTAGCTGGTGTCTCGAAAGCAGCTTGCTAACCAGTTAGCAACTTAGTGCTAGTAGGTTCCCAAAGGGAAATTCCAACTCAATGGGAAAGGAAATGATTCTTATTTCAACCGTTGCGTATATTAGCTGTGACATATGATCAAGATGCTATGACCGATGTGATTGACAGATGACCGTTGATATATGATTGGCCGAATTTAGGTGTACAAGCTGACGTATAACTAACTGGCCTTCATAAGATAACGACAAAAAAAACACAAAAAAACAAACCCACAGATAAAAAGACAGGATTTTTTTTAAATAGAAATTTTCTAACTTTTGGGACAATATGGTCTCAGGATACTACAGTCTGATAAAGGGTTACATTTATATACATGTTTAAGCCAGAATAATTTGACATTTAAATATGACTTCCCTACAACTTTAAACAGAACAGGGGTATCAATACTAACATTTCAAACTTGATATTAATACTCAGGAAAGTATCCAATAAATAAAGTCGTAGCCATTCAAAATGGCCCTTCTCAGTCAAACTCCAGCCTAATGGCAGCAGACTTCCCTGCAACTCCCAGCAGAATCCCCTCCAACTTCCAGCCACTGGAGTGACCCCCTCTTTCACCTGGGCGTGCATATTTTTTTACTCCAACTCCACCCTTTCACTGATTTACAGGGTCTGTCCAGGAGTTGACGCTTCTCTTTAGATCTTAATGTCCACAAATCATGACTGAATTATATTTTAGTACAAAGATTTATGTTTAAAAAGAAATTGTAGGGGACCAGGCAGGGACCCATCAAGGAAAGAAGGGTAATTTTGACTGGCTACTACTGTAATACCATTTGATACTATGGGGATTTAAAAAAGGTTAAAAGGGCATAGAAATATTCAACCAGTTTCTGTTTTTAATAAAAAATTATGCAGAACAGAAACACAGATGATAGTAAAATAAGTGTAGAAATAGATGCTAAATAAATAACCCATATATAACATTGACAATATTTTAAGTTTAAGGTATTTTTTCTTTTAATCTATAAATTATCCAGAAATCTTAAATGAACAATAACACAAATATGCCAACACCTGCCATTAGCATCGATACCATGCCAAATTAGTACTGTATCCGGATACAGCGTTTAAGTATCAATATTTTTCAGAGTATCAATGTTTTTAACGACCCTACGATATTAATTCAAACAAAGCAAACCACGGATATTTTATAAGTGTGAGCATAACAGATTTCCATTATAAGGTATTTTCTGAATTTTCAAAGCGCTTTCAAACACAGCCAAAGAAAACACTGGATAGCTCTGTGAATATTACACCTAAACAAAACAAACCAAGCCACGCTAATGTTATTTCAGACAACCCACCTTTTAAGATAACCAGGTATGTCTGTAAACTAAACCCTGCAAACTAAACCGCAGAGGCTGACCAACTTGGCTTAATTAGCTGTTCTCATAGGTCTAACACTGCTTATAGTTGTTACTCTGTAGTCCAGTAAACACAGAATCAATGCCTAAGTATTAATTAGTGTCCCACTTGTTTATTTATGACTTACCTAAATGATGAGGAGCTGCACTGCATTATATTCTCTGCTTTGTAAAGTGGATCACTGCTCAGTCGACCGGTAGATGAATGAGCCTTTTCACTGACGTTTTAATAAGCTGTGCATGTGTTTGACTGCAGGTTTAAAAAATGCTTTTATATAATTTACCTCTGCGCCTAGCAACTTCAGCTTTTCTCTGTGACACTGTTTTATTTTCATAAATATTTTGAGCATAAACCATGGATTTTTTTTCTTTGGATTTGTTTATAAATTTGTTACATACAGATTAATTCATTCCCGCTAATCACACGTGCATTTCCTCATTTCCTCTCCGAGTGTGCCTCACCATGGCCCTGCCGGCGTACTCAGATGATTCAGATGTTTTTTTTTCTTACTTAATCTGATCAGCTAAATATCATTACCATGACAAATTCAATACATCGCAGAGTATCTGATTAGATTGGCTACCATGGTAGCAGCTGACGCCTCATATCCTGTCCTAGCAGAGGAATGGCTTTAGTTTCTCTGTCACAGACACTGCAGACACATAAGGATACATCTACATTTAAAAAAACCTATTTATGAAACAGAGAGGGTTTCTTGATTTGATGTGCTGCTTACAGCAACATTAAAAGGTGGATCTTTACAGATTTTTTCATGTTTTAGACAAACTATGGAGGACAAAGAGGGTCACTGAAAAAGAAAAACAGCCGTCTCCAATTTAGAATCTGAATCATATAATGAACAGCCCAACTGGAAAAGTGTTTCTAATTGTGCATTTCAAACTGAATTATTCAAGACAAATTGCACAGTTTATTTATTAAACTCCTCAGATGTAACCAGCTTTCTGATTGGTTGGATTGAAACACTTTGTTCACAAACTGACCACTAAGGAAACTGGTTACATGTGAGGATAAAGTATAAGGCAAGTTAAATTCAAGACTTTTTAATGCCACTTGAAATAGAAATTTAAGACCAAATTCACAAGAAACACAAGAAAAACCAGCTTGCAACAACTTTAACCAAAGGTTTATTTTAACATAAACCACTGCACTAATGTTTCAAATTTTGAAAAGCTTCCCATACAGGAAGAAAGCTAAAAACACACAAATGACAGATATATTTTAACAATTATTTAACTGAAATCACAAACTTTGTTTTAGCAGGGAACAAAACAAATCAGTTTTAAAGCCACAACATAACCAGTGCTACGTCTTTTTTGCAGCTATTTTTCTTTGTATCGTTTTCTTAGTATGTTTGATTTGGTGAAAAGTTTTTGGTGAAAAGTAAACGACGCATCTCCCAAATGTCCTGGCTGCAACAACGCTTTTATTGGTTCCGATATCTGGACGGAAGCAATAATGGCGAGCCATTATTTTTTTTTTTTTTTATTAAAAAAAAAAAATGTTTTCAATTTTAATGTTTTCTTTAGATTACAAAAATAAATCTTAATAAAAAGAATCCTATTTATGATGTTTTAAAAAAATAAGACCTACGAAAGACTAATTTAAGACATTTTAATACCAATTAAGGCCTTAGTTTTATTTTGAAGAATTCAATGCCTTTTAAGACTTTTTAAGGACCCGTGGGAACCCTGAACTGATTGGTTTAGCTGGTTTTCAGCGCACTAACTAACCAGAAGGATCTCAGCAAAGGTAAATGGAGCGGGGAAAGTAAAAAGAAAATGCAGCTGCTAAAAGAAGTTGAAATACAAGGGGAAGAAAAATGGAAATGGAATAAGGAATTACCCTTTTAAATGTGTGATTAGGAAAGGGATTTCTAATTAGGTTTATTAATTGTGTTTTTTTAAATATCCATTTAGAAATAAGATTTAAATGTATTTTTAGTATTTAATTATGGATTAATTAATACAATATACAATTCCTCTTTAGTAATATAATTAAAAATGTGCCTTTAGAAAACGCTTTTCGAATTGAAAATCACATTGTATGATTTAAATGTTAAATTTGAAATGGCTGTTTTTCTTTTTCACTGACACTCCTGGTCCTCCAACAGCATATTTTCAAAATACATACAGATTTATAGGAAGTAATGCGTCATCGTGAAATAGGAGGAAAAGCAAATGTGGCTTTTAATTTCCTAAAAATTGAAAAATTAAACCTTTATGACCCTCAAACATTTTTCAATTCCACTTTGTTGAGAAGTTGAAGCTCAGTCAGAGTGGAAGTGGAGCATCTGTGGAAATGAATCTGAAAGGTGGATTTGGATCATTCTAATATAAGCTTTGATCAAAAACTTCCACAGATCCACTAACTCCCAGTCTTTATATGTAGGGATGTTTTCCTGCTGAAATGTGAAACTGCCTCTCTTGCTGTGCTTTTGCAGCCTCTAAATTTTCACTCTAATACTGTGCAACATTCTGACCAGCTTCCATGTTGGTGGTAAATAAAACAATCCACAGCAATGGCAATTAATGAGTGAATGTTATTCTATTATTGCTAGTGAAGTGAAGGAAATATCTCTTAAAAGAAATTTTTAAAAGACAATGCATTTTTCGGATCAAATTCTCTTTACCTCTGGGGATGGGATCGTCTCTGGAGTGAAGCATTGATAGCAACATCATTTTTATTTTTCATCGGTCAACAGCCAGCGTTTGTATTGGAGCTTAAGTATTGAGTCAATGCTCGCTCTGGACCAATAAAAATGTTGCTGCTAACGTCCTGCAAACCAATAGAGAGGCATCTTTTCTCCTCATTTCAGAGGAAAGTCTGCCCTAAGAAGTGAAGAGAATGCAATCTGGAGAACTACATCTGAAAAGCAGACAACTAAAATATGAAATATGAAAGTGTTAAATCTTTAACAAAAATTGAAAAACTAAAACTGCATTAAAAAAAAAATTGGGGAAACCGGCGGTTCTTTTCAAACCCTTTTTTTTTTTTTTTTTTCACCAGGAAGGCCAGCTCTGTGATTGGATGCCCTCTGGACTCACTGCAGGAGGTGGGAAACAAAAGGATCCTAACCAAATGAACATCTCTGTTGGATAATGTCTCCCACCCCATGCATGAAGCTGCTGCAGAACTGGAGATCTCCTTCAGTGACAGACTGCTGCACTCCAAATGCACCAGGGAGCGTTATCACAGATCCTTTCTCCCAGCAGCTGGAAGACTTTATAACCACCACTGTTCCCAACAACTGCAATAAGTTGTTAGATTCATGCTGCTTTTTGCACAGTATCTACCTTAGTCAGTTAAATAACCTGCTGCTGTCATTTTGCACATCTCTGATTTTGCTATTTTTCAAATATGCATTACTGTTAAAATGTTCATAGCTGTATATTGGTTATTTATTCGCCAGGTGCACAGTTTGATATTATTAAAACACTTTACAGTACAGTATTTTATTGTTTAACTCTTCACTATTATGTTATTCTTATGCTAAGGTCCATATTTGTGTGACAATTTTTTCTATAATCTTTTTGCTGCTGAAACACCAGGATTTACCAATTGTGGGACAATAAAAGGATTTTCTATTCTATTCTATTCTAAAAAGGAACTAAATGGTCTTACATGGGCAGTTCTAAAAAGGAGTCAACAAACATTTTATTAGTAGAACCAATTTTTCTTGAAGTTACTGTGTTTTCTCTTGATTTAAGACAATTTTCTGCTGGAATGAGAGGATTCATGTTTAAATTAATAACAAAAAAGCCTGAACTGCATAAAGCCTAATTATCTCATTTTAAGAGCAAAAATTCTAATTGCATTAGCAGATCTTTGTATTAACCTGCTTAAATTATGAGCAAATACACTGATTTTTATAATTTGTAGTTAATGATGTATTTGCACACCTCAGCCAACATATTTCTTTGCTTGTTTCCCAATATGAATTATATCTCTAAAAGCTTTCTGTATAAGGATGGCTTTTTTGGGGCGCTCTCTCTATTTGTGGACAGTTAATATTTATCCAGTCAACAGATTGTTCTGTGTGAGCCGTTGATCTCTGCAGCTCCTACAGGAATTACAATGCTGCTGTTGGTTGCCTCTCTGATTATTCCTCTTCTTGCCAGTCTTTCAGTCAAATTCTTGCCAGATTTGGAGCTATGCTAAACTCTTTCCTTTTGCGAATGACAGTTTGAAAAGAGCTGCCGAAGATATTGTTTTATAGCCTAACTTTGGTTAAAACTTCTCCACAACTTCTGTTTTTCTTCATTCTTCGTTTCTTCAACAAGTTCCCAATCTTTTCAACTTCGATCTAAAAAGACCTCCAAGGTATTCCTTAATTGAGGGTATAAAACGCATTTTAAGTCGTATGGAAACAGTCGTTCCAACCGTTGCATTCAAATTTTCCCGACTGGTGCACGACTTTACACAACTGAATAACGTGAATGTGATTGGTCATTTATCAAGAGGGCGGGATTGTTGTGGCAGAAGGTTCACAAGCAAGTTTGGTTGTAGCCGGTTTCTCGGAAGCATCTTGCTAGGACGCCAGAAGTTTGGTTTGGTGTAGAAGGCTTACAGCCGTATATGTTTGAGCCCTTGCTTTGCAACGCTGCCAGTTCTGTTAGCTCTACGCCTGCTGAAGACACAGACGTCCATCCAAGAACACTGGGACGGAACTCAATGGGAAAGTAAATGATTTTAAGACATGGTTTATTTTTTGTTGTTGAAATTTTCTAAATTTCGGGACAATGTCATCTGATAAATAGTACATTTATATACATGTTTAAGCCAGAATGATTTGACATTTAAATACGATTTCCTAATGACTTAGGTAGGGATAGAATCTATGGAATAACCTTGACTTCAACACTCGTTGCTAAAGTTCCACTCTTGTCCAACTTGGATTCTGCGTCTCTTCATCACGGCCTTTTATTTGTAAGGAAAATAAAAACCTATTGATTGCAACATTACAGCTCCAGGCAACATAAACAGCTGCAATGCGATGATCTGTCTCATCTAAACTCCTCCACCTTATCCTGGTGAAGCATCGCTTGGACGAACGGTGTTGAAATGGCAGATACAGTCAGCAGATAACAGCCATTCACAGAGAGCGAGAGCTCAGCCTTGGGGACAGGGTGGGGAGTTTCCAAGAGGACTACTGGTTTGGAGTGGAAGGGAGTCATCTGATTTTCTTCGGAGATGGGACTTAAATGCTTCCTGTAATGCTCCCAATGGAGGGTTTCTAGACATGTGAAGCAGGGAGGAGGCTGACGGACAAGTTCCTTTCTAAAACCTATGAAGACAGCTTTTTTATTTATCCCTGGCAATGCAGCACAGCGGAGCAAAGGAGTCAGTTTCTTTTTCTTTATTTTAAACACAGTAGGACTGAACTACAATCCAAATAAAGAGAGAGCATCCATGCAACAATAAGCACTCTCGCTTGTCTGAGCGTATTAATTCACAAGCTTCGGAGAGGCCTCATAAATCATTCAAAACTCATATCAGTCGCTGGGCTGAAATGACGGCGGCCTTTCCCAGAGGAGTTCTTCAACAACACCAGAATCAGACAATTTGAAATCATTTAGCTTTTCAGCCAAGGATTTACCAAAAACCCAGTGCAGCTATTATTTTGATTCTGTGCCGCCGGGTCAAGTGTATTCAGTCACTGAGGCTGCCGCTCAGTCTGCAGCGTGTGTGTGACTCTGTCAGAGTCAGAGAGCATGAAGAGGCACGCCAGTGACTCACATGCTAATCTTTTGCTGAACACCGCCTGCACCCACACCTAGAAAGGTATGTCTGTATGCAAGGTGCGTGCAAGGGAGGAGGTAGGGGGTCATTTCAGGAGGGTAATCCTATATTAAAAGGGAGTAACTAAATGTAAATAAAAGGGGTTTTAACCCCCCGTGGACAATGATTAATGAAAGCATTTGTGAAATAAGCTGCATTTTGGAAAAAAGCCCTAATTGTTGTTACATGTGATATGTTTCAGCTTGTAGATGCAGTAATGTGGAAGACATTGCTGCAATACAACAAAGATGCCTTCAGGCTACAAAAACTAACGATTTACAATAAAGTGCTGACTGCATCTTCTACCATTGTTCATATAAACCGATTTTTATTCAAAAGGAAAACAAACTTTTAACTAAATGTGAATCTAGTTCGTTTTAAAAATGTTTACTTGGCCATTTTTAGAACGCTTTTCTTATTATTTTCATGCCACGTATCTTTGAGGCTCCAAAAACATGTGATCAGCAATTATCTATCCCCAAAATGAGCTAATCTCATATAGATTTCACCTGCAGTTTGATTTAATAAACAGTTTGTTTATACTTTAAAGATGTAAAAATATAAATTCTAGCAATATGACTCTCTTTTTGTCTAATATTTTTCATGCCGAATATAAGTTGTTAAAGTATTGTCGGGTTAACCCTTAATAGGGAAGGGTGATCACTTGCATACCCAGTACAAATGTCCCCGTTCCTCAGTGAGGTCTAGAAGCACAAGATCTATATCCAGCCATTCATCAAAGATACTGCTACATGGCTCTACATCTTATTTTGGCATTTAACCAATTAGATGAGCCCTTGAATGATATATTAACAACTGTAAATTAAGTTGGAAAATAAAAAGTTCACATGTCAAGAAAAAAAGGTAAAAAGCAAATTGAAAAGGTAAAAAGTTAATAAGCCTAGATTAAGTCGTAGGGAAACGGCCATTCCAACCGTTGCATTTCCTAATTCTCCAGAGTGGTGCACGACTTTACACGATTGAATAAAGTGAATGTGATTGGTCGTTTATCAAAGGGGTGCTGTTCTTGATTGATTGTAGTTTGGTTGTAGCTGGTTTGTTGAAAGCATCTTGCTAACCAGTTAGCAACTTAGTGCTAGTAGGTTCCCAATGGGAAATTCCATTGGGACCAAGTAGCACTAAATTGGTGACTTAGAAACGACACTGTCAAGAAACGCTATGGACAGAGGAAACATGCAAGAGGAGGAGAGTTTAGTGTCGGAGGTCGTGGATGAGTCTCCTACATCATCCATTTTTTATTTAGAGGAGGAAAGCGGGGATGAAGATGTTGTGGAAGAGGACGCCAGGGCGGCAGAAGCTTGGTTTGGTGTAGAAGGCTTCCAGCCGTACATGTTTGAGCCCTTGCCTCGCAACGCTGCCAGTTCTGTTAGCTCTACGCCTGCTGAAGACACAGACATCCATCCCCGTGAACACTGGGACGGAACTCAATAGGAAAGGAAATGATTCTGATTTCTAATTTCTACCGTTGCGTATATTAGCTGCGACATATGAATCAAGATGCTATGACCGAAAAAATTGATTGACAGATGACCGTTGATATATGATTGTTTAAATTTAGGTGTTCAGGCTGACGTATAACTAACTGGCCTGAATAAGATAAAAAAAAAAAAAAAAAAACACAAATTTTAAAACAGGATTTTTTTTAAATAGACATTTTCTAACTTTTGGGACAATATAGTCTGATAAAGAGTACATTTATATATGGGCTATGTTTAAGACAAAATGATTTTACATTTAAATACGACTTCCCTATGAGTTTAACAATTATATTTAGATTTATCAACTAAAACAACTCACTCTCAGAGTATTTTTCATGAATTTCTCATAGAAGCAATGTTGTTATTTTTCTTAATATATTCAGGCAACTTCTTGTAATTACATTGACATTAATTTTTGCCATCAAAATATCCATATTTTCTGAACGTAGATAATAAGGTCTTTTCCTAGATTCCAATAACACTATAGGCTTTAAATTCGCTCTATAAAGAGTTAATCTATGATCCCAGTTAAAGCAGCTCTAACTCAGCGTTTCCATCCCTTTGAGCAGCAGACTATAGTTGTTTGGTAACTTTTAACTTACAGGAGTTGCAGCAAAAAGTCAAAATGTGCATCATATTCTTCCTTCCACATCTCGGATCCTGGAAGCGAGCGGCAGATGTGGCGCTGCGGACCGACTCCCCTCATCATCCAGCGGCCGCTAAAACGGCCATCGTCCCGGTTTGCGGTTCAACTTCAAATGATTCGCAGGGAGCGGAGGATAAACGCTGACAGTTGGCTGTAGTCCTGGATGGTTGGAGGGGAGGGGGGGTTTCCTTGAAGTTTCTTGGTCGCTCTGGACTCCTCACAAAGGAGAGAGGATGTAGGAGGCGGAGCGTCCGGCTGGACACAGCGCGCTGTTCTTCACAATGGCCCTGTGTCCGGGCCAGCTCTACTTCCTCTGCTCTCAAACCCAGAGGCTGGGGGTCTGTGCGCGCGCGGGGTATCCTGTATCCTGGACTAAAGTGGCACGTTTGGAATCTCACATATTTGTAAAGTCAGGCCTGCAGCTGCATTCAGGTCTTTAAACGAAACTAAACGGGAAAGTGAAACCAGTTCCTTCCAGACATCTACATTAGTAACCAAAGAGCAGAGGCTGGTGGGGAAAACAGATTGTTACTTCATTTAACCCTTTAAAAACAATTGTATCATATTTGATACATGAGCTTTTGAGGACTTTTCATCATCAGTTTGATGTTGCTGATCTTAAAAAACCCTGACTTACACAATCAGACACGTAATGAACAGAAAACGTATATAATATTCTACAGAAATGCCTAATGTATCAAAATTGATTCAAATAAATGATCTAATTTAACTTACCGTATACAAAAAATATATATATTCTTTTCTTTCGTTTTTCAGAGAGTTCAATGACAACTCTAAATAAAAAAAAATGAATTTTCTTTCATTTATTTCATGGTCCAGGCTTTAAAGAGTTAAAGCTAAAACCGTAAATCTAAGATATTTGTCATCTAATACTAGTAAAGTATTTGGTAAAAAGGCTACTCTAACACTGTGTAGTTCTGGCTCAGAATATCTGATTTAATGTTTAGAAACGAGTAAAATAGATGAAATAAATGCAAATAAATAACATGATTAGTTCTAAAATAAGAAGTTCTTATTGAATTTAAATTTTATTTGAAGGATCTTATTCAAGCCATCATCTTAAAATGGAAAAAAATGTGGCAGCAGCACCACAGGCTGAACAAAATCCCTTATTTACCCAAGAACTGAAATTAAAACCTCATTTTAAGGGCTATCTAACCAAGACATCAGCATAAAACAAACCAATACAACACAGAAAACCAGATACATAAAACACAATCAAGGAGCCTCACATGATTCAACATTAGCCCAGTTACAGAAGCTAAAGGATCTAATGTCTCTGTCCTTTGAAATTGATGTTTCATTTCAGGCTTTAATTAGTTAATATTAAATTGAGCATTAATGAGAGGAGCAGCCGGTAGGGTGACTCTGGAGGAGCTACAGAGATCCACAGCTCAGCTGGGAGAATCTATTGATAGCTACAGTCCAGAGGGAGCTCTACAGTATGGAATTTATTAGTGTTTTGTTCTTGAAGTACATGCATCGGCTGTTTCATTACTGCATTCGGCAGACAAGCCTTGAGAAAATGTGGACTGCATGCAATGTCGCTCCCTAGCATTTCTATGGAGCTAAATTGGAGCCATAAAACGTGCTCGGATACAGTTTGTTTAAACTGAAAAATTACTCGGAAATTAAAAATAATGGCTTAAAACAGAAAAGTGATTTTGAAACTGAAAAGGAAAGCTATGAATATGAATGAATAAAAATCTCAGTCATCGTTCCAAACCCTATGTCCTCAAAGCCCCGTCCCCACAAAGAGGGAACATCTGTTTGAATTTGAAAAAGAACAATTATCTTGAAACAAAAAAAAAGTTGAAAGTTTTCAGTTTCAAACTTTTTTTGCACTTTTCGTTTTTTATTTCCAATTTTAAAGTGTTTCACCTTAAGAAAAAAAGTTTCGGAACAAACTTTATAGTTTTAATTTAGCTCCATAATACTAAAAAATCGTGATGATGAAATTATGTTATAAACAGTTATACAAAATAGATAGACCATGTCCAATTTCAACCTGCTACAAAATTAGTGTGAAGCTATCGCTTTATTTTGTGACATTTAGCAAACTAAAAAGGATTTTTTCGTGATCAAGTAAAGTTTCATTTTTTGACGTTGCATTTCACCTGTTTACAGCAACATTCACTCAATGCAAACTAGAATAATAAAGGATTCAGTTAGTCTCAAAAGATAATCTAAAAAGGTCAGGTGGAACCTTTTTGCTGTTACACAACAATCACAAGTCAGTCTGCCATGACTCATGGATATCTTTGTCACTCACACAGAAGAGCTTTTTCAGACTGCAGAATTTATAGACCTGCTCCATAGCAGCACTCTTTGCATGGCAGACAGCAGATGGGAAAATCTCATCCTTCACCACAACAAGTTATGTAAACCATATGCAACCTAATAAAGTGATCCTCATGCTGTGCTCCTAAATGAATCCACAGGAAAACAAGGCCAGAAAGGAAAGCATGACTCAAAAAGCAGCTGAGCATTTTGGCCTTTAGCTCCATCTAGCTACAGAACACTAAATAAACTAACTAATACATTTCTAAACACTTATGAGACCTACACTCTGGTATCTGTGTTCCTAATTAGAACAGAGATACCTGAAAATAAATCAGGGCTAAAGAAAATAGATATTAGCTGGTTTTTGTCTTAGTTTTCGACTGGTTTTAAAAACCCAACATGCAAGGGCTTTATAGAGACTAAAACAAATTTTGTTGCACTTTTCTTTGAGAGCTTTAACATTTAATTAATGCAATAGAAAATAGATGAACAAAATGATTCATGGTTAAACATTTTAAAAAGTAATCAAACAATAAGCTCAAATGGGAGGCAAGAAGACTTCACTCAGTTATGTCTAGCCCAGGGGTGGGCAATTCAGGTTCCTGAGGGCCGGTGCAACGTTTAGGCTACATTCACAACGCAGCCTGAAGTGACCCAAATCCACTTTTTTGCACATATGCGACCTGGATCTTATCTTTTCATGACAGTCTGAATAACACAGATATGCAAGTCGCATATATTTGGAAATGTGAATGGCAATGCAAAAAATCGGCAAAAAATCAGCAATCACAAAAAAACTGGAATTGAGCATCAAGGCCTGCAGTGTTAATGTAGCCTAGATGTGCCTTTGGTTCAACACACCTGAATGAAGTAGTTCATTAATTAAGAGGACTCTGGAGAAACAGAGTAGATGATACTGAGGAGTTAACTCAGCCATTTCAGTCAGGTGTGTTGGACCGAGGATGAATCTAAAAGTTTCAGGATATCGGCCGTCAGGAACGGGAATTAGCAACCCGTGGTCTAGCCTGATGTTCCGCTCCGCAAAATTTCAAGTCCGATTAAAGGAGACTTAAAATGTTCTTTAATACGCCTGGAGGATGGAACTGCATGTGCTTAAAGCAGCACAATCTTGGTATACGACCTCAGATTTCCACACTAGAAGCTCACTCATGTTGCATACAAAGTTTGTGAAAAACGTCTGTGTTCTGCTGGTGTATAAACTATTATATTAGTGTTTATTGTTTTTTTTTTGCCCATTTTTTTATTAATTAAGGCCTTTTTTTATAATTGTATATTTATCCCAACATCTAACATTGCAAATGCGCATAATAATAGTTAAACAAGCTAAAGTCATGGAGGTGAGCGAGCGTGGAACTCTAGTATGGAAATAATGAAAAAATGTCCAAGATCCAGTGGGAAAAAAAAAAAAAAAACAACTCAAAAAATATTTGATTTCAAGAGGGATAAGACTTGAATAGAGCTGAGAACATATCATAAATGTTCAGGGCCATAGTCAGACTTAATAAAAAAACTGAGGTTTAATCCATGAAATATTATATAAATAAAGTTTTATAAAGTAATAAGTCTTAATTTAATGGAGGGAAACATCGTTAGATGGCGCCATGTCTGTTTACATCTGCTCCTCGCCCCCAATGCTGGAAAACTATTTAGGCTCAAAAATAGTAAATGGCCTTTACTTATATAGCACTTTTTCAAGTCAGTAGGCAATGCGGGTGAAGCGTCTTGCCCAAGGACACAACAACACTGAAAGCCAGAGCCGTGGGTCGAACCGGCAAACCCTCCGATTGCAGGGCAAACTCGTGCACCCGACGCCACTGCCGCCAAAAGGGTAATCTAAACTATCAGGAGGGAAGCTTGGAGGGTTTAATCTAATTTCATAATGCTCAAATGGTTTTGGTCCATTTTGTGAAGGCATCTATTGTAAGGACTTTTGTGAGACCTTTAAAAAACCTCAGCGCTCTGACAGAAGGCTACTGTGAGCTGCTTATAAAGATTCCTATTTAAGTTGTGAAACATTTTTTAGACTTGCCATGACAGACGATCTTTCATTGCTCTGAGGTCCAGTTTTGGAGCCTACATGTCTATTGTCTGTGCTTTGGGTAGTGAGCAGAAGCTCTGCATCCATGCAGCACCATATAAAAAAAAAACTGAGAAATCTGTATGCATCAAAGATACATTGAAAAAAGTACGGCTCTATCTTTACATCTTCTTAGCTCTTTACTTCACCTAGCTATGCTGTTGTGGTTGCTAGGGAGCAGCAGGTTTACTGAGGTGAGGTCGGGGGTCAGCTGCTGACAGCCAGACAAGGGATGCTTCCGGCCTTGGTTTTGATATAATATAAGATGGAGGCAAGAATACATATAAGGAAACAGAAATCCGTGTCCCATGGTATCAATCAATTTACCATCAAATGGGTAGATATATTTAAATTGACTTAAACATTAAAGTAAATAAATCATTAAATGTCAAAATTCTAAATACTGCAATTACCTATTAAATAAGTAAAAGTACATTTCAAATCATGAATTCAGTAGATACATATATTTAGAAATAAAATGAATTACTTCACTATGTATCTTAATATAGAGTAAAATAGCTGTATGTATGTTTAGAGGAAGGCATATTATTGCACTGCTATTTTTTAGGGAAGGCTGAGAAGATTGGGAACCTGTTCTCTAAAGAGTTGGTCTAAGTAGCCCGGTTATTTCGAAGGATGAAGTCCTTGTTTATGGACATACTGTGTTCCCCCTCCCATCCATCCCCCAAACAGGTTCCATAAAGATGAAATGATCATCACCATTTGCTTGAACAGGAATCAGTTGTATTTATGCCTGATTGTTGCACAATTTAGAAAAAGAAATCCCCCAATGATTGATCTTTAATAACTGCTTCTTTTATTTAATAGCATGTGAATGAATTCTAACTTCTTTCATGATGGTAAAAGCAACTTAACATAAAAGGAATGTGTTTTTTTCCTTTATTGTTAAGAAAGTGATGTTATATCTTTATTTTATTATTAAAAATCACAACCTGGCTCAAAAAAAGGTGATTTAGAAGAGCCCAGTAACGAACTAAAAAAAAAGTTCAGCTACACTTTCTTAATCTGAGGACAGGAGTTGCTGACTGGAGACATTTAAACATTTTCACCATTCAGCATCGATTCTACCCTACAGAAAATGATTATCCCCTCTACTAAGAGATAATTCTACAGCCTTTACTGGCACCAAAAAGCAAAAAAAAAAGTTTTATCCTCTAGATCACAGCACCTTCAATAACAAAACTCTCTTTTGTTTACCTGCAAACTTGTTTTTTCATCCTCCTGTGGATTTATTTTCTGTCTCGCTCTCTCTGTCTCCCTTACAGAAACAGAAACAACATCACCACGTAGCTGCAAACAATGAACAATGGTGACCTCTTTTGGCTGAGGGAGGCCAATTATGCTCAGGTGTGGGATTGTGGGTTTGGTGAAACACTGAACAGCAGCCTTGTCTGACACTTACAGATTAACCTCTGTGGAAAGAAAAAAAAAAAAGAAAAGCCACACTTTTCCAGTGAGTGCCAGAGAACGGCGTCCCAGCCTGCGGTAGGAAGAACCTCAGTCAGCCAAAACAGTCATTGCTACAGTAAGAATGTGGGATGTGTCATTAAAAACGGAGGCGAGCTATAAATAGAGGGGGATAAATCTGGCAGCGTTGAAATGATTCAGTTACTGTGCGTTGCGGAAAGCGGTTGGAATAAAATGTTGTTCGTTGCTGGGTGTTTTACAGAAATGTGTGCTCATCTTTTTGTGTGTACATTTGTGTGCAGATATTGCTGCCTAAGTGAGAGCCAGCAAAAGATAATCTGCAGCATGTTTCAGCAGAGCTATAGAAACACGCTGAGGTTCTTATTCCCTGAGTGATGCCATAAAAGAACAGAGAGAGATACAGGCGTGTGAAGACAACTCATTTCGGTGTCATTAGGAAAGCTTCAGGATGTGTGTGATTTCAACACACCCCTTGTTTATGAAAGCCCTGCTGCTGGGGGCCACCAGGCTTTTTACTCCTGTGTGCGTCTCTGACTCGACGCACATGAAAGAGATTAGCCCGCACGGCAAAGCTGCTCCTCTGATGGAAACAACTGCGCCTGGCTTTTATCTGCTTTGCTTGGGCTCTGATCTTTTAGGTCTAGATAGTGGGAGGAACTCACAGTGATGTAACGCATGCGTGCAAACAGCAGAGCAGAAACCCAGCTGACATACATGCTGAAATACACTAATAGATGTTAATTTTTACTCAAACAAATGTCTTCCAGGTTTTTATATTCATTTGAACAAACACAATTTGCACTATGGTTTGTATAGAAATTGTTGAGCTGCTACACAGAGAATTTATTTTTTGGAATGAGCTGAATGGTTTCAATAAAAGTTACTAAATACTGCAGTACAGAAAACTAGTATGCTTATTATATTTATCATCTTGTTATATTTACTACTGTGCATCTTCTTGTCTTCTCTGAGATCCAAATATTTTTGTATCTCATCAAAACTGTTGGAGACAGTAGATAGAATATAGAGAAGGTTTATTGTTAAAGAAATAACTCTCTTTACTAAGCTGGGATATGTATGATTTTAAAAGCAGCTGAATCAGTTTCATTAAAAGAATATATATATATTTGGCAACCAAATACTATTAATTTAATTTAAGAGGGAGGGACAGTTCATTTTCAACTGTTCACTTACAGTAGTGAAGTACGGATTGAATTGTCTTCCAATTACACATTTTGAAGATGGAAATAAAACAAAAAACAATGCAGGATTTCATCCATACCGATTGTTCTGCCAGGGTCACGATGGGGCCTATCTCCAGTAGTCTATGGGCGAGAGGCGGGGTAAACCCTGGACAGGTCACCATTCTCTCACAGGGCAACACACAGAGACACAAACATGCAAACACACTCACACCTAAGGACAATTTAGAGAAGCCAATTAACCCAACAGTCATGTTTTTGGATTGTGGGAGGAAGGCAGAGTACCCGGAGAGAAACCATGCACAGGGAGAACATGCAAACTCATTGCAGAAAGACCCAGAACCTTCTTGCTGCAAGGCAGCAGTGCTACAACCTGCACCACCATGCAGCCC
Source organism: Cyprinodon variegatus (assembly GCF_000732505.1). NCBI lineage: Eukaryota > Metazoa > Chordata > Actinopteri > Cyprinodontiformes > Cyprinodontidae > Cyprinodon > Cyprinodon variegatus. The sequence goes on from NW_015150505.1 coordinate 55,271, forward strand.
TCAGTCCAGAAATGTTTCTTTGAAAAATATCTTAATAAAACAAATGTTTTGAGAACAACTCACCTGTTTTCTCTGATTTTACTTTTTCAAATGTTTCGCTTTTTTCAAATAGTTTTACTATATTTCTATCATATTTTATTTTATCTCTTTTCGAATGTGTTTTACAAGTTTCATTCTGTTCAACAGTGGTGTCCAATGCAGCAGTTTGCCCTGCAACCCAAGGGTTGTTGGTTCAAACCCCAGCTCTCAGTGCCGTTGTGTTCATGGGTGACACTTCACAAGCATTGCTGACGGATGGAGGTCAGAGGACACTGTGTATCGTAGCTTCACTTCTGTCAGTGAGCCTCAGGGTAGGTGAGGCTATAATGTAGCGTATCACCATCAGTGTGTGATTGATTGGGTGAATGACTGAATGTAAAGTAAAGCACTTTGGTCAAGTCTCCTGATTTGAAACATAAGTTATATAAGTTATATGTTAATTTTTATAAATACAGGCATTTACCAAATATATTTTTTTTTACAGATCACATTCTCTTCACCTCTGAGAGCGGGCTTTCCTCTGAGGAGCCAAGATGCATTTCTTATTGGTCAAGAGGGAAGGTTTGTGTTGGGCTTGAAGTAAAGAGATGTGATCTGTAAAATGCAATTTCAAAAGAATGCAATTTGTAAAAATCAATCTGAAAAAAAGGAATTTAAAAAGTAAATTTAAAAAAGTTAAAAATAAAATCAGAGAAAACGGTAAATGTACTTTTGAAGTTTGAAACCTTAAAGAAGTTTCCTTTTAAAATTTTGTTTGTTTTTTCACATTTTCATTTACAAAATCTGTTCTATTCAGGCAACAATAATGGAATAAAATTCACTCCATAAGGAAGAATTCTCAAAAATTGCACTTTCTGGCAAAAATATATTTTAAAAAAAAAATCCAGTGTGAAGACCCAGCTTGTTCTGCAGCATTCAGGGTATAAGCAGACGACAAAACAGCTGAATGGTTAGTTGGAGGTTTGAATCGGTCAGCGAACGTGCTGGAGGTCAAAATGTTTGCTCCATTGTGTAAAGAATAATTTTTAAGGGAGTATAGATTTATAGGAAATAAGAGTAACATGTTTAAGACACTTTTTCTTGTTGAATTGAGTCCCTTTAAACAGACAGTCCAAAAAAAGTCAGCTTTGCATCACTCTAACCCTGCTACCAACTGCACCCATCTCACTCTTGTAATGAATAAACATGTCACATTTCATTTGTCTCCAAAGCCAGATCTGTCTCTCCAGAGAAGCAGCGCAGACATGTTTAAAAACTGTTTCATCATTCGTTAACAGTTTTCTGCAGCTTCATCAGACGCATATGCTGATCCAACTGCTTCACACTGCATGCTAATCATTTCTTGCTAACAGACACTTCTTGGTATTCAGTCTTCATCACACATTGTTCCAAATGTCTCCAATTAACCGAGTCAAATTTAGAATATCCACATCTAGAGATCCCATCAATATGTGATGACAGTATTCTTTATGGGCGACTAGTTTCAGAACCTTTTTTTATCTTTTTTGAAGTGTTGTGGAAAACGTGATGAAGAAATACTAAACTTACACCCTATTTAACAAAAAGCTAAATCCAAAGAAGAAATAATTGCTAATATGTAAAGGTCAACACCTTCCAAGCTGGCCTGTTATGATTGCAAAGCCCTAAAGGTGGGGAGGGTTTGCATTTATGTTTGGTGTAGGTACCAGATCTGCTCGGGTGGTCAGATCTGCTCGGGTCCTGCGCATGCCAGTGACATTATGCTACATTATTAGCCGATAATGCCACATGATGATGTAAAACATTGTGGTTGCAGAGACAACGATAATAACATCACGCATCGGGAGCATCTGTAATGTTTGCATGTCTAATGACCGATGAAGTTTAACATGATCGATAACAGAACTAAAAAAAAATCTGTTTATGGTGAACAAAGTAACTGCAAGACAATGATATAAAGGGGGAGAGCTGGGTAGCACTGTGGCTAGCTGTGCTCACTAGCTAACAGGTTAGCCTCTTTTTACTCAGTCAGTTAACCATATTAAACTACACTTTTAAATTCGTGCCCACAACAACCATTCATTTTCTACAAGTAGAATAACTGTTTTATTTGTCTGAAATCTCTACGAAAGTCAATTTTTAAGATGTCCCATTTGTCCTAGGCTGCCCTCAGATCTTAATAAAAAGAATAAAAATAAGCTGAGACTCTTTTATTTTTTCACCTTGTTAAATGGCAGAGCTCAGTCTGTCTTAGAAGCCAGTGCTTTCCTTCAAGATTGACAATGATTGTTTTCTTCTTTCGGCTACTTTTGATCGCCACTGAAATGTAAAATAATAGAAATATAGGAAGTCTGCTGAGACTCCACAAGTGATTTGATCCTTATCAGGGTGCAATACAGTTGTCCGAATGGAGTTGCCATATAAAAGGCAAAGCTATAAGTAACCGCCTCACGGTGGGAACCTGGGAAGCCATAAGAACGCGCCAAAGGCACCGTTTTGCAGCATGCATGGCCTCAGTAGAACCGTTCCCCGAATAACGGGTTGTACTGAAACTGAAAACTCGATTGCAATGTAAATTGTAGTTGACAATTAAGTTGCTTGATTGATTGATGTGATGACATCATCAGAAGGGACAGGGCCCCGAGCAGATCTGATCACCTGAGCATATCTGATACCTACATCAGCCCCATCTAAGCTCAAATGAAGCTAGATAAAATTTAATTCAATCAACTTGTTTTGAAAGCTAACACTAGAGTCGCACATCATTACAAATGTGCACAAAACTATGTTCATGTTTAGTCAATTTAAAAAAAAAAATGCACATTTTCACAGTGCGGTATTTACATTAAAAAGGGAATCTAAATAAAATTGCACATGAGTATAAATGCAAATCAAACCTCCAATTTTTATTTGTAAGGAATTAATGTTGTTCCTACTTTATAAAAACTCGCTACTTTGTGTTGGCCTACCAAAAAAATACGCTGATGTTTGTGGTTTATCCTGATAAAATGTGATCAAGCTCAATGGTTTGAATTTCTTTGCAGAGATTTGTATCTATTGCTGCAGTGAAAAACACTAGATGTCCCTGACGCTCCAGGAGCCCGAAGGTGTTCACTATGGTTAGCCACTGGAAAGAATGGAGGAGAGGCATGAACGATAAGAAGCAGTAGGAAAAAAACACAACAGTGGGATGAAACAAAAAGAGGAGGCTGGTGTGTTTGTGGCCATGGGGGATGTGGGTGATTTCAGATGAGATAAATGGGCATGAAACGGATTTAAGTGGAGAAATGAATGGAAGCTGGGAAACAAACAAAAATAACTGGGTGACGTAAAGCAAGAGAAATAAAAAAATGTCAAATAATAATGATATATATCACTTTTTAAAAAAACGTTTAAAACAGTAGTAGAATCCTAAGTTAAATAAAATATAAATCATATATTTAGATTGGGGTTTATAGGTTTTTCTTAAAACAACCGTTTATGAATTCATGTTGCAAGTGTTGAAAGTGGGGAAACAAAAATCTGCTTTTAGTAGTTTTTTTTAACAAGGTCAAGGCATTGCAGATCACTATAAACCAGAAACATTTCTAATAAATGATGCACTCTATGACTTATGCTCTCCATTTGATTCCAGTTAAAGGACCAAAGCAGTACTGGGATTGGTTCTGCAAGTATCTTTAAAACTCTCCGTATCAGAGTGCCAAACAGATGTATCCACTCCAGATTTAAGTGCACAAATGTCTGGCAAGCTGGCTTGCACAGAGCAGTAATCACTCACTTAAACTCATGCGCACTCACATTTACTCCAAAAACCCTACAAGAAGAGGGAAGCTGAAGACGATGATGTCACGACACAAACAATAGCTCATTGAGCCTGGCGCTGGTGGTCAGGAAGCCACACCGTGTTAAGGAATAACATCTGCAGACTGGATTGACACAGACGAGAGAGTTTGGAGCAGACCTGGCATCTAAAACCCTCAAGTCTTTTTCTACAGTGTCAGCCCAGGCTGAGAGGTGCTGGGTGAATCCCAGCAGTTTGCTGAGCAGATCAGATCAGAGGATGGTGTCTGTCTGGCATTCCTGTCTGTCTGTAGCTGCAGAAACTGAGCAAAATCAATGAAACTGACCTCTACACTGGAAAAACAATCTAGAAATAAGTAAAAATTTCTTAAATTAAGTGTATTTACCCTTAATTTGAGTAGGTAAATGAGATCATTTGCCAATGGAATTAGTATTTTTACTCTTTAAATAAGATCATTAGATAATATGCACTTAAAATAAGACAAAGCAATTGTGTTTTTTTTTTTTTTATTTTAAATGTAAATTGTCTTGTTCCATTTGCAAAATTTCTATTTTAGCTCCTTAATCCATTAATCCATTTATTTTAAGAAAAAAAATGACTTTTCTAGATGTTGATTTTTTCTAGTGTAGTAATAAGTCTGGTGGACTAGTGAGGTTTTCCCCATATGGTTCTAGTTACTGCCTCCCTCCCCCCAGTGGCGCTGCGCCGTCTTCCTCAAGCCTTTTAGAGCTATTAAGGTAATTATATGTAAGGAAGTAATGTAAGCCGCTGCTGTATTCCCACAGTCCTGCAGGGACTCTGCAAACGATGCTCAGAGTGGATGAGTTTACGATCACAGAAGAAAATCATTAAAATAGTTCAAAGGAGTATTTGGAGTTCAGGAGTTTGTTCTTTTATCTCATGTTTTTGGCCACTGTCATCATCTTTCTGTGGTGTTGTTTTCTAATGGGTCTAATTTGTCTTGGTTTTATGTATCGCCCCTCCCTTCATGCACGTCCTCATTTAGTCATGACATGATTCTGTCATTTATTCCCTGTATCAATCCTCCTCGGTTTTTTTCAGATGCTCCTTGTTGACTAGTCTTGTTTGTCGCCATGGTTACATTATGAACTTTCCCCCTGCATGCTTAATAGGTTCCATGTTTGTTTAGCAGCTGATTGTGTTTCGGACTCCTTCTTGCAACTCCTGCATTCCTCTATTTATTAGTTTTTTCTCTAAATTTAAAAGTTAAATTTTTTCTGGTTTAAAAGCTTTCAAAACAAGATATTTTTAACCCCAATTTTGTCTCTTTTTTTAAATGCAGTAACCGTCCTTTAACACATTCAGAAGTTAACCTGAAACTCTATCCCAGTCAGTGTGAACTTTATCTTTAATTGAAATGTTTTAGAATAATACTATCAGATATGTAACCCCTACTTATGGATACAAAGGTGCAGTCTTGCACTGGCTTGTATGATCAGAATGTGGGTGTATAGAATGTTATGTGCCTTTCAAAAAAAGAGCATCTTCTTCAACTCCACCCCACAATCTTTCCTCTGTAAGCTCTCACTGCAGGCTTTCACTTTAGTAATGCCACCTGCTGGTTGAGTCAAGGTACCAACCAGTTAGTCCGTCAGATTGTTGCAAAGTCTAAAGCTAAGGGAAGAGAAACAAGAAGGGTGTAACGGTTATGATCTTTAGATTAATCTAACTTTGTCAGAAAGCAGATGAGTATCAAATGGTAAGAGGCACCTGTGCTGAAATTAGGACGGGACAAAAATAGAGACCATAACTCTAATCCCCATAGTCAGAAGATCACGTGTCTCAGCTGGGGCATTTCTGCAAGTTTTATCCACAAAGGGTTTTTTTTTCAGGTCTTCCTGAAGACATGCATGTGGGATGTGAAACAGTTCCTAAGTAGATGTGTGTCTCTGACAAACACACCACCTGCTAAGGAGGTAAAATGCATCTTTGGCTACTGGGACATGATCACTCTGTAAACCCTGAACACAGTCTGATGGGTTGTTATACATTTCTGCATCAGTCAGCCCCTAAAAGCTGGAAGACGTTACCGGAGAGTCAACACTGCTTGTTGAAATATAAAGTTCTCTATGATAGATGTCTGTGTTCTGTAAGGTGGAACAAAGCTGAGAGAGGAGTTTATCACAGCCTCTTAGACATTCAGCAGTAATGATGACATCAGAGCCAACATATGGATCTAGATCGGTCTCAATTTTCACAAATATACATATGTGATTTATACAGGCACAAGACAAGATTCACCAAAGTATTATAGGTGCATGAACAATCAGAAATTAAATTACAAAGTACCAGTAGTCTTTAAACTTCACTGCATTTGTGTGGATTTTTGAGACTTCCCTGACGTGCCTCGATACACAGATGCATTTTTTTAAACAGGGGATGGTTTGCCACCAATCACAAAGCTCCCTTGTATAAGCCAATCACAAGAAAATACTCCACGTTGGATGAACCCCCAGGCCAGGTCAAGATCCGCAATCGCCAAACACCAAACAGGAAAAAGAACAGCGGGAAGATCTTTTTGCTTGTGTGAATCATGCTGGATCTTGTCCTGCACATGTATGAATCACATATGTGTATTTGTGAAAATTGAGACCATAGATCTAGATCCATACAAACAGAGCTCTGGTATTGGAAATGTACGGGATTCTGTAGCTATCTAAATTCAATTATTGGAATCTGATTCGGAAGTGATAAGAGCATCCCTACTTATAACATCATAGTTAGTCGGCCATTTTAACTCAAGTCAACCAAACATTTAAAAAAGCTTCCTTCCACAACAAAAGGTTTAGTGTCAGTGATTTTTTGTTGTTGTTTTTTTTTATGTTTCAGGAATAAAGATATAGGAAGCTATCAAAAAAAAAAAAAAAAACTTTCTATAAAATGTCAAATCATGTCTGTTTGTCCTGGAAGAGAGGAAAACCTTTAGCAGATAACAGGAAGGCTGAACATATTCAAGAAAATTTGCTCTATTTTATCTTTTAGGGTTTTTAATTTCCTTTTAAACCATAGAGGGTATAAAAAAAATCTCTGAAGCTTTTTTAGAAATCTTAACGTCAATGTAAGAATCTACTATCCATTAATCTTAGACACAGAAACTACAGTTTTAATAATTCTAGCAACACAGCCAGAGCTAATTGCTAATATATGATTCTAAAGACATAGAACAATGTTAGAGTGAATCTCTTTGAAACATGCAGAGGAAAATTATCTCATTTTAAGGCAATTAATAACCTTACAGAGCAGTAAAGAGGAAAAAAGGATTGTTGGATGGATGGATGGATTCTGATGCAGCAGAGTGTGGCCACATTTACAAAAGAAAAAACAGGGATAAAACTACACAGAAATCTGCAGCAGCAATTAGCATGAAAACTATTTTGTGTTTTTCTTTAATAAACGCAAAACTAGCTTGCAGCATGCAAATGAAATAATGAGTATAGTTTGCTTTGTATGGAACTCAATTGGGACCATAAAGTTTGTATAAAAAAAAAAAGTTTGTTAAAAAAATAAAATTAAACCTGAAAAATAAGAGTCTTAAAGTAAAACTACTTTTCAGATTCAATTTTTTTGCAGACTTAGAATGCTGTACAAGTGAGATTAGCGTGGTTTATTCATGTAAGCTGCTTTTATTGGGGAAGCATTTTATTTTCTTAAAACCAATCAGACACACTGCCTCCTCCTTACCTGACAGAGCTGGTCATGGCTCCCCCGCCCTCAGTGGCTCCCTGGGAGTCTGAGTGGTATCCATTGGGAATGGCCCAGCGTCCAGGCTGTCTCAGTACAAACTCCGACCTGCTCCCCGGGATGGTTGTCCTTAATGGACTCCCCCCCATGGCACCACCCGCTCCAGCTGGACACACTGAGCTCGGCTCAGTCGTTTCATCACTATCCAGGGCATCTGGTCCAGCCTCAGCCCCTTCTTGTTCCTGAACGGTTTCCAACTCCAGCTCCAGAGGTTCAGGTCCCTGCAACAGCAACCTCTGTTGGATGAGCGGCGTCAGAGGTGCCTCGAAGCTGACGCAGCTGTCCGTCTCGTCAGTGAGTGACAGCACGTCCAGAGAGTCCAGGCTGCTGTAGCATGTGCCGCCCCTTAGCAATGCAGACTCCACAATTCGCTCAAACGTGGAGCTGAAGCCATCTTTGTTATCCACCACCTTGTTTTTCTCCTTTTCTTCTTCCTCAGACTCTCTCTCCTCTTCTTCGGGAACATCAACCTGCTCTACAATCTGCTCGAACGCTGAGCTGAAAGTGTCCTGGTTATCTGTTTCATCTCTCTGGGGCCCTTCCTCCTCTTCGTCGTCCTCCACCTCTGTGTCGGCCTGCTCTACAGTCGTCTCAAAGTTGGAGCTGAAAGTGTCCAAGTTTGGAAGTCCCTCCCTCTCTTCTCCATCCTCCTCGCCAACAGCATCTTCATCCTCGTTCTCACTCATACCATTTGCAAGTCTGTTAAAATGGGAAGAAAAGAACATTTGAAATTACCTTCACAGGATGTTTTATAGTCTAACACGCATTCAAACAAATGAACAACTAAGATGGCTGTGATTAAGCAAAAATATCCTTTACTACATTTCCCTTGAATTAGCAACATGGTTAGTTATTTGAAAGAAACACAGTTCTGGTCACAAGTTATAAATACCACAGCCTTAATTTTAGATTAATTTGATCATTTAATAACAAATCTTCCCCGTTCTGATGCTCGGTTTGAACTGCAGCAGATTGTCTTGACATGCCTAAATGCATTGAGTTCTGCCCTGAGATTGGCTGATTAGAAATTTGCATTAAGGAGCATTTGGACAGGTGTACCTAATAAAGTGGCCGTTGAGTGTCTGTTGCATTTGAACAACAGTAACACAGTTAATTTGTATCTCTTTTACCTTAATGCCTAATGTTTTAGATCAGTTTTTAACAGTGCAGTATAGCATTAAGTCAGGTTATTTTTTCCATTATGATAAATTTCAAAAGATGAGGAAGGAACCAAAAAAGGCTGATGAAAAGACGTAGGATGGGGATGTTCTTTATGGTGATGCAAATCTAGAGAGAGTTCTTTATGGTGATGCAAATCTGTACCATTACATATTAGATATTTAGATATTCCTTATGTGATTTTGGTGATTGAAACAAAACACTTTGCAATTATATTAGACAAGTATACAGGCTGAGGTAGTGTAGGAGGTGAGAAAGGGAGAAAATTGTAGAGGCAGAGCAGGAGGGAGCATCTTCCTGTGCAGGTGAGCGAAGTGAGGCAGAGGAGAGCAGTGGGGAGGAAGAGTGGGAAGAAAAAACTAAGCATAGGGAATCTGGCCGGGACCTCAAATGGGTTACCGCACAGATCAATGTGAGAATGAAAACAACTGGAGGTGTAATTCTCCCCCCAGGGCAACCCACCACCAGGATTAAAAACATCCTGGACGAAACCCGGAAGTCACTGACATTAAATTTACACCAGCTGTTTGTAACAGCTTAGTTTATCCAAACACACAAAGAGAACAACCTTAATTACACCTGAAGTTAGTGAGGAAAAAACAAGAAAGACAACGGGAATGTTTAGAGAAGACTTACTGATATATACGAGATACTTAGAAGTAAATCAATTGTTATAAAGCAATCAGATGGCTTAAGATAGGATCTTAATCCAATCTAGGCTAATGATTTTCCAGGAAACTTCGCTGTGGACAATGTTTGCTGCAAAATAAACTCTAAAGATGTTTACTCCAGTCTACATAATGAATGAAGTATGGATGCTTGTGTTCACTAACCGCTCCATTGGTTGAGGGTTAGTTGCTTCGTTCTTTGCAGATGGCTGAATATCTTCATTATTCTCTTCTTCTGTTTTGCTCGGATGATGCTCTTCTTCAGTGGAAGCTCCCCCCTCCTTATTTAGCTCACCTTCTCCTCCCTGGTCTTTTCCCTCTGCCCTCCCCTCTCCTTCACTTTGTGCCAACTCTTCTCTTGCTATGGTCTCCTCCCTGTGGTCCCTCTCCACAGCCTCTGACCTGTCCTTAGCCTCCTCATTGTGGGTTCCTGTAGGTGGATCTGTCGTGGCTGTTGCTGCGTCAGGCCCCAACGTGTTCTCCGGTGCGGTGGGAGTGGGCAGGGCCTGCCCCTCCTGGGTCATGGTGCCTTTCTCAGAGTGGGGTGACGGTCCACTCTGGCTGGAGGTGAAGACCAGAGCTGCCACTCACCAACCAGGGAGGATGCTGGAACAAAAGAGAAATATTAGCTTTGTCTGTTTTTCCCCCCGATCCTTAATATATACAGGAAAAACATAAAAATACTGAATAATTATTGATATCGACTGGAATGAAAGGCTTACATGGCAAGACATTTTTCAGCCTGACATGAAATGGTTTCCAAACAATAAAATTCTCAAACTCTGTTATCCTCTAAGGCCTTAATAGAAAAGTCTACGTTTCAGGAGTTTCCGATGTCACAGCACCACTCAGCTGAAGTACCGGCACAATAAAATGTTTATGTTGTTGTTGACTTTTTTTTAGGCCAATGCCTTGAACAGATTTGACTTCTGGAGCATCAGTAGGACATTACTGTAGCAGAAAAAAAAATATAGACAGCAGGCAGTAAAGAATTGTAGACAGAGAAAAAGTAGAAACCACATAGAGTCCGGGTAGCATAATCCTGCTGTGCATCGGTTGTCTGCTAACGTAGAGATTCCAGCTTTTACTGGTAGAACTTGAATGAGCAAGAATGAGCCTGGATTTAATTTCAATTCACATTTAACGTTGGCTTTGGTCAAATATCTTAAATTAAGAGGCTTTATACTGAGCAGACAGGGTTACAGTCTGAAACTAGCTCCCCTCTCTACTTTGGGATAAAATCCTGCAGAATTCCTAGGTGGCAAGTTTCTCTATAGTACAACCTTTTTCTTGTTTATCTGATTTATTTATTTTGCACTGCTCTGAACTTCCACATCAATGCCTTTTGGCGCCATATCTCTCCCAAACTGTTTACATTTTGATCACTGCTGCACTTTAGGAATGGAAATGTTTTTTTCACTGCTAGGCTTCTGCTAATTCACTTTCGGAAAGTTGTATAAACGAAATTTCATGTTGTGTAAACTCTGTGTCTACAAAATGACAATAAAAGTTTGTCTAAGTCACTTAGCAGAATCATATATTAGAAGCCTGGAAGATAGACGTGAGGAGAACATAACAAGGGAAGAATGATCTGAATCATGTAGTTCAGAACAAAGACAAACCATAAACAAAAACTCTAAAATACTATTGTTTACCTAGAATATATGTTACTCCGGCCAGGTTACACCATTTCAACTCATGATTTAAATGGAAGCGTTAGAAAGGATCTTAATTTCCATGAATATGGAAATGATTCCAAATACTAATCCTTTGGAAGAAAGCGTAAAAAGTGAAATAAGTGGCGAAGAGATCGGCAGAGCATACCATCTCTAATAGATATTTGTTTTCCAGAGGGTTAACGGAGTGCAGACTGTATGAGGAAAACTGAAACAACCTGTATCATAGCACAGTAATTAAAGGGAATGTGTTTATATTTGGTCCTGCAAAAAATAACTGGATGAATTTCGGAAGGTCTAGAGAAACTCCTTTCCTTGGAGACAAAAAAAAAAGAATAATTTGGATTATTTAAACATAAACTACTGTCTCATCCACCCCTCGTAGTCCTGGGTGGGGTGGGTTGGCTCCTTCTTCTCCAGCTGGGGTCCTCTACCAGAGGCCTGGGAGCTTGATGAACCTTTTCAGTATCTTAGCCGTATCTAGGGCTTCACATTTCTGGACTGAGATCTCTGATGTTTCTCCAGGTAACTGTTGGAGCAGCTTTTTCAGTGTTGGGTTTACTGCTCAGATTGCTCCTATGACCATGGGACCTACTGTTGCCTTCATCTTCCAGGCTTCCTCTACAATTGCCTTCACCTTTTAGGTTCTCTCTAGTTCTTCCATGAGGCATTGGTATTTCTCATGTTCTTTTTTCCAAATGTTTACATGACGTGTGGTGGCCATGTTGATCACTTCGGCTGCCCACTGTTGCTTATGAGATGCTGGATTGTTTCTGGGGCCTCTTGCATATCCTGCACCTGCGATCTTGCCTGGTAGACCTGGGCCTCTATTGCTCTGGTGATCACGGCCTGCTCTTGAGCTGCCACGATAAGTGCTTCTGTGCTGTCCGTCAGCCCAGCCCTTTCTAGCCATTGGTAGGATTTGATCATATCAATTACTCCAGCTATCTGTCAGGGGATTATCCCATGCAGGGTTTTTTCCTCCAATGATGGTTCCTCCAGTTCCTTCATTTCCAGCTTCCACTCTCTGAGACATTCATCCCTTGGGGCCATCTTCCTGATGTATTCTTGCAGCTTGGATGTTTCATCTTCAATGGTGGCTCTGATGTCTTTTGGGATGGAATCCACCATGTAAAGTGAGAAGCTTTCCTGTTTTAACATCAGTGTCCTGAATTCCCACCTTAGGCCAACTTATTATTAACAAGTGTTGCATATTTGCAGTGGTGATGCAAGAGGAGAAAGTTTGCATTTCTACTCTTGGATCACTGGCAAGATCCTTAGCTATGCTCTGAGCAATTTGATCATTTATTTTATATTGATATTATGCCTCTTTTTCATATGTGTCTTAGAATTTTCTTATGTTTATGCATTAAAGTCGTAGCGGCTGTTCCAACCGTTGCATTTTTCCGAATTCTCTCGAGTGGTGCACGAATTTACACGAGTGAATAAAGTGAATGTGATTGGTCGTTTATCAAGGGGGCGGGATTATTGTGGAGGAAAGTTCGCAAGCAATTTTGGTTGTAGCTGGTGTCTCAGAAGCATCATTGCTAACCAGTTAGCAACTTAGCGCTAGTAGGTTCCCAATGGGAAATTCCAATTAGACCAAGTAGCACTAAATTGGTGACTTAGTAATGACACTGTCAAGGAACGCTATGGACAGAGG
>NW_015150505.1:68408-78756 GCF_000732505.1 Cyprinodon variegatus
ATATGAATCAAGATGCTATGACCAAAAAAATTTGATTGACGGATGACCGTTGATATATGATTGGCCGAATTTAGGTGTTCAGGCTGACGTATAACTAACTGGCCTGCATTAGATAACGAAAAAAAAAGATATTTAAAGACAGGATTTTTTTTTATATTTATAAATTTTCTAAATTTTGGGACAATATACGGTAGTCAAATAAAGAGTACATTTATATACATGTATAAGCCAGAATGATTTGACATTTAAATATGCCCTGAGATCTAATGATCACTATTCCATTTGCCCGCGCAGTACTAGGGAGGAAAGCCTTTAGCTATGCAGCTCCTTGTGTGTGGAATTTGTTTACAAAGAAACTGGAAGTTGACTGATTTTGTATCTTTAAATGCTTTTAAGTTGAAAGTGAAAGAATTTGAAGCAGCCTCAATGATATATAATTGATATGTTTTTTATGTACCTGTCATTTATTTTAATGTGGGAGGCCTCTTGGCCAAGACTCCCTTGAAAAAGAGGTTTTTAACCTCAATGGGATTTTTTCCCCTGGTTAAACAAAAATAAAAAATGATTTCCCTAAAACTTTAAGAACAAAATACTTAAATAAATACATGTTTGAAAAAAGCATATTAGCTTTGGTATTATTGATATTAAACAAAGAATATTATGTGGTGAAAAAGAAAAAGAAGTTCAGGCTTCTAATAAGTAGTTTTTATTTCTGTGATGATAAAGATTATGCATTGTCAGTCTAAGCTTTGAATAAACAGTGTGTCTGTTATTATGGCAGCTCTGTTGCAGGCTAAGGCTTAGCCATGAGGGAACTCAATCCGTCCGATTCAGAGTTTCATCCCTGCTGACTCATCTGAGGCGAGGGACTCATTGCACAACTGCAGTAAAATATTTACTGCCACTTCAAGCTCTTCTGGCGGCATGCAGATGTAGGTAAGAAGCTACTTAGGCAGAAATGAACTCCTTAATCTGCCATCAAATCCTGCAGACTCTCAAGAACTTTCTAGCATTTCTGAGTCCAAATAAGCAGACAGAAACGGCGCCGAGATACAGAGGCTGAGATGTGAACCGCTTTTGTTTCTCTGATGTTGCGATCGCTTTGAGCACAAGGAAGCTACTGTACAGGCTCGCTAAATGTTTCATCAGAGACGCTAAATGACGAAGCAAATCATGCACATGCTTGAAATAATTGAACACATCAGCCCCTCATTTTAAGCCTCCAGTTAAAACTGGAAGATTTTGCTTTCTCAGATTTCATGTTGCTATGGAAATGTCCAATGAAATGCAGGATAAAGACACCACACTTATGAAAAGACAGATTTTGCTAATGTGTCCTCTGATCCTCTGATATCGCTCTGGTCTCAAAGGACGCTCTGGCAGATTACTCAAAATTCTTCCGGAATCCATAATCAGCGATTAGCCTACTCGTTTTATTTATATATTTTGCAAACCAATGCTTTTAGCATATGCCATCTGCAGCATCATTTACTTTTAGTCATACTTTCCACTGCATGAAATCTTTCACTGCATTTTTCACATCGTGAGAAATGTTCCCTTCAGCAGAATGAGTCTAAAAGTGCCTCGGGCCTAAATCATTCATGGATTAGTATCCTCTGACTCTCTTCAAAAGCTGAATTAGTATGATCTCAGAATAATCCCAAACTCAGTGACTGTTCAAAATCTCCAACTTGGCTTCAGTTCAAAGCATACTATGAAATACTATCATGCAAATATATGCAATTTGCATCCTTTCTGCATTTTTCTCAGGCAAGAATTTGCACATATTAATATGCAGTCAAATGAACTCGCAGATATGCAGAAATAGAACAGTGACACGTCGCCATAAATGGAAAGAGTGAGCAGTTATGAAACCAGACACGGTAAGTGGGAATTCTCCGTCTCTCTGCGTCTCCTGCGTCCTGTTTTCCTCCCACTCTGCCCTCTTCATCTGTTTCACATTACGTCTGCTGCTTATCTCACAGTCTAACTCCACTTTCTCTCATCTCCATCTCAGCCTCTCATTTAGCCCTAATTGAGTGAAATGGGTCTTATCCGATGTGAAAAAAAAGAAGAGGAAGTGAGAGGAACTATGAATCTGGCTGCAGAGGAGGGAGAGATAAAGAACGCAGATGTGCAAAGGCATCCCACATGGACGGAAGGAGCCGGAGATGGTGAGACGGGGTGTTTGTCTCCGCGCCTTTGTGTGTCAGTCAGGAAGGACTCTCTGCGCCCTGCTTTTGTCACCCAAACACCAGTGGCTCTTAAGCCTTATCAATTTCCTTTAATTGGAATCAGACCAGCTGCCAATCATGAGGACAACACTCAAACAACCCTTCCACAACACATGGCCAACAAGTAAGACTGGTGTGGAATAAAGATCCAAACTGCCATCAAAAAAGTCTGTTTTATTTTTTTAAACGTGGACACGTACACACAATCGCACACATTCCAAGAATAGAGGCAGACACACACACAGCTCTAATTTATTGATCTCTGAGACGGCGTGCCGCAGTCCGCTGAGAATCCCCACTGATGAGCATGACTGGTCTCTACAGGCAGCAGAGATGCAATGCTACAGAAGTCTGGAAGAATCAGTGTTTATTTAATCTAATGTCATTTTAGGCATGAAGTCCATTTTATTGAAATGAAACCACAGAGGAACCTTTTACATCAACAAATATCTTGCTTTTATTCTAAAGCAAAGACTCCAAACCTTTATGAATAGACGGGACATGTTAAAACATGTCCTCCAATGTGAAATAGCGATGATTATATTGATTCTGTACAACAAATAAGGGGATGAACATGTTGCTTACATTTTTTTGGATGATTCACCCTTAAGGCATTTTGTATTTTTACTAGTGATAGTCGGATACATCTGCCGACCGATATTAGTGTTTGTTTTTTTTCTTGTTTCATTATCGGTATTGGTGCATTTAGTAGCCCTGCCTTCAGATCACATTAAGCACATGAGTTGCATCCTACCAACCATCCATCAATCTAATTGGCAAGGCAGACAATTCAGACATGGTTTGATTTGTCTCCTTTAAAAATATCTAGTCAGCTAGGATTCTTTAAGTTTGTATCAGGGGATCTTCATTTTCATAATTTATACAACAAATCATCATATTTGTCATTCATTAATGTTATTTAGCTGTATTGTATTAAACCAACAGCAGGCGGTAATAAAGGAAATTGTTGAATAAATGAACAGTAGTGGGAAAAGAAAATGTTTGTTAGGGATGTGTTTTAAAAAATATTTTTCTTTGAATGGTGCAATATTGATTCATAAAAGCCTTGCATAGATCCTTTTGGCATGAAGTTGTTGCTGAACTGTAGTGCTCCTTCAACGCCTCATAGATGCACAAAGAAGCATTATCGCAGATCCTTCCTACCAGCAGTTGGAAGACTTTATAACCATCACTGTTTCCAACAAGCTCAATGCAAACTTTTTTCTCTCTTTTGAAAACTCTGCTTTAATTTGCACCTTTAATTTCTATTTTGTGCAAATCTCTTTGCTGTTGCACCTTGTTGTATGCTCCTTTTACTCTAGTACCAACACAGATTCACAGTGGTTCAATTAGCATTTTTGACTTTTCCATGAGTAACTGCTTTGCCTGCTTGATATTAAAGCCGTTCAAAGTTGCAGTTAAAATAAATGTGGATCTTCGATCCCTGATTGATTGGGGGGTGTCACTAATCACATATTACTTAAATAACTAAAAACCGTTATATCGTATAGCACTATTAAAGCAAGCTAGCAGTAGGTAGCATTAGCTTACCTTCACATGTGCTGTAGGTTGTATCCTTTCATTTCCCATTGCAAAGTTTAAGTCTTAATTTATTATTTAACAAAAGCACAGAGTTATGCCACATTATCAATACCCCTCTGAACCCGATCCGTGCAGAGTTCAGTCCGAGAATGGATTAGTTAACCGTGCCGAGCTTGGTTCTTATGGCCATTTACACATTATTACAGCTTGGGAATTACGCAAACAAAAATGGCGGGGCCAATAAGATTCAGGAACTTATGTACCTGTTGGCATCTCCCGCCCAAATTTCAATGAGAGCCTCGGTCTTGGCATCATCCGAGGTCGCACCGGGCTATTTTGATGCCGTTTATTGTTAATGGGCTGAGAAGAAGTTCGTATTTTGAACTGGTGAAGAGATCTGTGAACTGCAAAGCCACACACGGCGGAAAACCTCTGAAACCAGCTGACTATAAATAGGAGATGATCCGGTCTGCTCATTTACTCTTTGTTATCAGAGAACCGAGCCACAACTGAACCGTGCCGAGCCCTACTGTTGAACTAGTACTAGATTTAGCGCCGTTCAGTTGAGTCTAGCAGGGTCCAGTTCAGCTGCATTCCATTTACACTCAAGTTATCTCGATTGCCGTTCTCGGACTGTTCTCTGCACAGTTTTAAAAGGGTAGTGTAAATGGGGCTTTGTTGTCTTCCATATCCAAGTAAAACTCGTATTTTTTTAGCCTGATAAACCAGACTAAATGTGAGATTAAAAATGTAATTTAGTCTGTCCCCAATGAACGATACATTGGAAGATTGTTGATGAGAACAACCTGTTGTTTTTCAAACAATGTCTGTGCCTATTGGCCAATGCTCTGACCAATGAGAGCAACTGACTGTGACTTAGGAAGCGTGACAGAAAGCTGGTGGGGGAGTGTAAACAAACAGCCTGTCGGTAAAACGGCGAATACGTCCTACTTAAAAATGAATGAGTGTAGAGGCTCTTCCTGCCCACGTTTCAACAAAAAACCCCAAGTCTAATCCTTCCAAACCTGATTCCAAAGCTGAGTCAAAAATCGCCATCAGAGCCAGCGGGCCACTGCAGACGGGCTGCGGTTAACCCTGGCTGCCGTTAGCTCCGGAGGTCCGCTGGTTGCTGCGGTCATCTTAAGTTTGGAAATAGTTTTTTTAATTGCGCATTATATCAGTAAATGGACCATATAGTGATGCTTTAAAGTATATTCTCGCCTCTAATGATCCTATAACGTACTTTTATTTAACAACAGCAACAGAAAAGAGAACTTTTAACTTTCAATGGAGCGCTCCATTGTTCTAGGGCCTGGGGCACTGATCGAGGCTAGACCAAACTCGCAGGCAAAAAAGAATTTGGCCGCCGGCAGGTGGGGCTAGTTTACTAGGCTACTATTTTGTGATATCTTTAACTAAATGAAAAAAAATCACATTGAATAATTTACTGAACTAAACCAATTTGGGAAATTTGAATCTCTGCCCAATATAATTATGATGTAATTATTTGTCCAAATATCAGGCTGTGCAGTGCTTAAAAACACCAAGGAATGTGTTGGATGCAATTCTTACTAGGCTCTAATGGAAGGAATTTCAATGCTTTAGAAACCCTTTTTTCTGTGTAGGATTTAGTAACCCGGTTATTGAGACTAAAGGGCCATGAGTCAGCAGCACAGGATCACCACAGGGGCCGGTACTCAAACCATTCCTTTTCATTATGTACATGTCAGACTTCCTGTGCAATGCAGAGTCAAAAACTCAGATGAGTCAGTCAGGAAAGGCAGGGTCAGACTAGCCACTATGTTGAGGTGAAGGGAGAACAGAAGAAGGAGGCATCGCACTGACTAAGTAGGAAATGAAGGGAGACTGCAGAGAGGCTCTACCCCCATGCTAGAGTTGCCTCTGAAACAGGAGGGCACATCCTCATTCCTTCAGACCTCCCTGATCCATCCAGGTAGTAGAAACCACTGGCGTTGTGTACAAGCAACAGGGAATGAATATGTGTGACAGTTTTATGTCATGATATGAAACAATTATCTGATCCTTAATGCAGAGGTGAGTAGTAACTAGTTACATTTACTGGAGTAATTCTTGAAAAAAGTTCTTTTAGGAGCAGCTTTAAAGTGTAATTTTTACTTTTACTTGACTAACATTTCTAGGTACTCCATTAATTGTGAGTAACTTCACTGTTGAATGATTGAAGTAATGAAAACAAGATTGTTTTGGACAAATATTCACCATTGAGGAAAAGTTTATTCTTGGTTATACTCAAAGCTTATTGGTTAAATATTATTTTCCATCTGCTGAGTCTGCTGTGTCCTTTGGAGGTTGAGTGAAAACAGGGTAAACAGTGTACTGTTATCTAACCTATTCTACATACTGTAGCTATTGATTTAGTAAGTTTTATTTTTATTTTCTCAAAAATATGAAATAAGTTGTGATGATCATGGCTAATAAGTAGATCAGTTACTCAGTACTTGAGTAGCCCTTCATTTCCTACACGTCAGACTTCCGGAGCAATGCAGAGTCAAATTTTGGCAGTGCTACGTTTACTGAACTATAATTTTTGTATTCTATCCGCATCTCTCCCTGAATGTTAATGACACAAGTTGAAGGATTATAGATGTTAGGAAACGCTACAATAAAAAACTGTTATCCAGTGAAGCTACCCTCAGGAAGGGACAGGGCAGACTGTACTTCCTCTGATCCTTCAGTAAAATCTCACTTTAATAAGTCTGTTAAGGAGAGTGGTTTGGTACCACCATCATAGCCAGCGACTCTAAAAAAATCCAATAAGCTGATAAAAAGGGCAAGTTCTGTTCTGGGGACTGTTATGGATTCTCTAGAGATGGAATAACGATTATCCTTAAATTAAATAAAACCCAGAGGATGGTCTTAGTGAGACAGTGATTGTTTCTTCAGCTATCTACAGGTCCACTTTAAAAGAAGCCTGTAAAGTAAGAATAATGACAATTAACTTGCTGTCGGGATTAAAAAAGCATTTTTTGAATTTAAATTTAATTTTGAATCGAGATAAAAATGAGGGAATGAAGTAGATGTAAAGTAATCCTCAATATCACCATTGCAATATTCAACCACTGTATCGCTCTTTGAATGCACATTAATAACCTGGTTAATTATTGTTTGCAGACACAATACAGCTATTTGAAAACAAAATAAACTTTAAACAAAATAATATAAGAGAACTTTGCAACAGTATGAATAAAAATCGTTTTTTGATGAATCATTTTTGACCTTTTTTTTTTTGGATGTTACTTAGATTTTCCTTTGTAATAATCCCCAGCACACTAATGTTTGGCTCCAGGGTTTTATTGTTTTCATGGCCTTGAATTCTCTCTTGTCCACAGTCTGTTGTCAGGGGACTTTACCGCTGCGTGGAAAACTGCTTACTTCTCGCTTGCTTTAGCTCTGTGTTTTGGAAAATCCCATTTTTAGCGTATTACCACCACCTAAAGAGCTGAAGTGAAAAACATGATGTCTTACAAGTCAAAGAATTGAGTCCATCTGAATTGGGAACTAATTAAATTGCAGTTATATTACACATTAAATTAAAAACTAATGCAGTTGAGAATTGATTAGAGATAAGCCCAGATTTAAAAACACACTCTAATATAGGTCACAGTTTTATCATGTGGTGCAATTCCTAGATAGCCTAATGAGGAAACTGCAAAAACTACTAATAAATAAAAGATAATCAAGCTAATTCAAATGAAATTTTACATTTAATACTAATTTATACCAATAAAGAACACAAACATCTGAGTTACAGTCCCATTATGCAGAGCTCTAAGGGATTTTTACAGCAGTCTGATGTTGATGGCCGTGAGGTGATGGGGTGGAGGAGATTACCCTGGATTCCCTGTGAGCTCGACAAATGACAGAGCTGGATGATTGGGACTAAAACCAGGAGCAGGAGCTTTAACACAGAGCAATGTTATGAATTACAGCCTAAATATTGTGCTTGAGAAAAATCATGCTTTGCTCTAAGACTTTATTGACTTAATCTGCTTAATCTCTATCTATCCGGTCCAGCCGTCCGTCCTCCTATCCATCCTTCTATTTTTTCCAGCTTTTATTGTCATTACATTCTCACAAGTACAGAGCAACGAAATGAACTCTCTGCATTTAACCCATCCCCATGGGGAGCAGTGAGTTGCCATTGTGCGGCACACAAGGGAGCAGTGTGGGGTTAAGGGTCTTGCTCAGGGAGTGGGGCTCAAAGTCAGAACCTCTAGATTACAAGCTCTATGCCCAAACCACTAGGGCCGCCACTCCTTAAATGCCCATCCATCCATCCATCCATCCATCCATCCATCCATCCATCCATCCATCCATCCATCCATCCATCCATCCATCCATCCATCCAGTCTCTAGTTACTGGTTGAAGTGTCACCAGTTGACCACGTTCATCCTTTCTGACCTCATTACATTCAGAGTGCTGCCCACAGTCAACTGAAACAAAACGTTGGTGTTTCAGCTCTTTCCTTTGTGCTGCGAGGCTCACTGAGTCTTTTTACTAAAAGGCAGGAAAAACAAGAGTAGTGAGGGATGCAGTGCTGATGCATCAGAGGACTCACTGATGGTGAGAGGAATGAACTCTTCTCAGATGGTTTGGAACATATTTCTTTATAACAGTGGTTTGTCTTTAGTTTTTTTGGGGGAGAAATAAAAACTGTAGGGAGGTGCAGCAAATACTCAAGGGGTCAAGGGTTGCTATTGATTTTACAACAGTGATTGTAAACCCTTAGACCCACCAGGATGACTCTATAAATACTTTCTATTAAGAACTAATTAGCTGTCAAAAGTAATTTATGAAGCTGCCAAAGGGACTAATAGGTAACATGGGTTCTGCATACTAAAGACACCACAGGATACCCCCCCTCCTATTCCATTACTCTCTTTCTCTATTTACAATGGGCTGCTGTATTTCTTACCCCTCTATTGTTTACACACTCTTTTTCAACTAAAAACAATGATGGATATGATTTGTTTATTTTATTTTCTGTTAAAGAGGAGAAAGAAAATAATACATGGGTTTCCAAATTTCTGTTAAAGAAAAATCATGTAATTGTTGCATTACAACAAGTAATACTTTATAAAACCATATTTTACTGGAATCCAGGCTGCAGGTCTGCTGGCGAACAGTACAGCTCTACAAGCGTCAAGAAGCTGATGTTCCCTCTTTAAACGCAGCTGAGGATCAGTCAGTCTCAGTGGAGCTCATCAGTGAATATCAATGTTTTGTCTTGCCAAAGGTTGAAGGTAGAAGCAGACTTTGATCAGGCCATGGAAAGGTTAATATTCGATCGAACTTTTATTGATCTCACATTGGAGAAATGTATCTCTGCATTTAACCCATCCCCTTGGCGAGCAGTGGGCTGCCCCTGTGCGACGCCCAGGGAGCAGTGTGGGGTTAAGGGTCTTGCTCAGGGACCCAGAGTGGAAGCTGTGGGGGTCGAACCGTTGCTATAGAGCATTGATTCATCCAGCAATTAAAATTACAAATCCATGATACTAAGCATATTTATCTGTTTAAAGACATGGAAATATCACTTGAAAAGATTAAGTAAACCAGATACATAGTTTTTTATGTTTAATTATTACCATTATACCTATTGTTAATAGAATTTCTAATTGTTTGCAATGTGAACCACTAATTTTTCCATTTCAGAAATATTTTTTTCAGAAACTGAAAAAAGTTGAAGCCCTGCTCTAGCTGTATGTTTTAAAGTCAAATAAAAAGTGTTTTGGAGCTAACATAATTTAAAGCAAATAACAATCCATGCTGGTTATAAAATGGTACAAAATAAAAGAGTAACAAGATGGTATTATTGATTAATAGTCTTAAAAATAACTTCTGGTATTTTCATTACTTCACCACTCAGAAGCATGAGGTATTTGGAGGCATCGGGAATATTGATCATAGATTTAACAGCTAGTGAACACTTGACCAATAGTGATGTTTTACTTTGGACAGAGGAACTATCAGATTACATTCTCCATCATTTAGTTTGGTCATGTGAAACAGATTCCAAATGAACTAAAATAAACAACTGAGGAAGTTATGTGAAAAATTATTCATGTTTTACAGCTCTAAGGAGCTTAACAGTGTATCCAGAATGCGTTGGAAACAAGGCGGGTATCTGTTAAGATGTAAAGTAAGTGAATGTATAACAAAACGCTCCGTTCTCCCTGCAGAAGTTGCGCTACAAGATTCGAAGAGGAACAAATTCCCTCAGGGAGCCTACCTTAGCACAACCCCCAGGGCAGCGGGTCAAAGAGAAGGCTGACTGCGGCAGTGATTAATCATGTTGGCTGTGAGCCGTCCTTTACATAATATCATCTCATCGGCAGTGTCTCAGGTAGCCGGCTGGTTCTTTCCTTAATTAACTTTAAGCCACATTTTTAAATGCCGCAGCACAAATAGATTGTTATGCACACAATACTAAGGCTAATTCGTATAGCTGGAATTAGGTAGTATTGAAAGGTTGGAACCGGTTCTGATCAACTATCGATTCAAAGGTTGGAACCGGTTCTGATCAACTATCGAT
>NW_015150505.1:80863-81794 GCF_000732505.1 Cyprinodon variegatus
AAAAACAGAAGTCGGTTTCCAAATGCCCAGGAATGTAAACACTGTTTTTTAAAAATTCTAAATAAATTATTTTGTTACTCAGCCAGTTATTTCTTTAGTAATATTAGCCAAATTAAACATAATAACAATTACTGATGTACTGATATTAACATTTTGGCTCATATTTATATGGCCAATATCTGCTATATTTAACACCCTGTATTGCCTAACCTTTATTCTCTGTAACAATCTGTCCACTGGACTTCTCTGCTCTAGTTAAATCCCCACCATCTTGTGCTGCATCACGTTCACTGTCATTAAAACCCACTTTTAGAAACCAAATGCCAAATAGACAAAAATATGTATCGGTTATTATATATCAGACCAGTTTACCAACATGTCTAAAAATGACCAACATTGGCCTATACCAATGTTAATGTAGATATATTCTGCCTCACTAATAATAATGGTAGGAATTAGGGCTGAGGAGACAAGTTAAGGTCATCAATGTTACCAGCATCATTGATTAAAAAAACACTAAGATTAGCATTCATTACAAAAATGTTTTTTGTAATGTGTAACGTGGAGAGCATAACTTGATCTTAAACGCTACAAAGAAGCTGTAAAGGGCATGGAGTGCTTATAACCTTTGCAAAGCTCAGCTTTGATGCTCATCTTCAGTTCTTAATTATGTACTCACGGTTAATTAACAAGAACAACCTGATACCTTTGATGGATATTCATGAATCACCTGGAGTTTTACTATTTCAAACATCTGAAAGTGATGATCAGTGCTAAGTTTGGGAGGTCTGACTCAGATTCTTAAAAGATCAGAGCTGTTCATAACTGCTGTCTGTCAAAAGTTGAGGGCAGATTAGCTAATTCTATGGCAGCAGGTGTTTCTACAGCAGCACCAGGTGTTTATTTTTTTGTATCTCTGTGAAATACTTAA
>NW_015150505.1:83199-135815 GCF_000732505.1 Cyprinodon variegatus
AGAAAGAAAGATTTCCTTTAAATTGACAATTGTCCTTAACTTTGTCACTGAAATCACACTAAATACACAGAAGTTTGGTTTATTTATAAGGTTTGCGATACTCTTTGAGTTTGAAAAACTCATGTACAAACGAACCTGCACCAGATTGGATGTATTCCCATATTAGGCCTTTCCCTTGAATTCTACTGTTTTCATTAACTGCATCTAAGCCTCAATCCTAATTCCAAGGCTCATTTATCTTCAGAAGGTTAGTGAACACCACCCACAGAAGAAGCTCCTATATAGGCAGCATAAACAAGGACACAACACACACACATGCTGTGCAGATAAAAAGTCACCTTTAAAAATGCTGGTGCAGGTGCAGAGAAAAGGAAAAGCATTTCATCATTTCCTGCTTGTGAGTCCTGAGACACAAAAACAAGGAAAAGGGAACTTGGGCACAGTCCAGTGTGTTTTCCTTTAGTCTCCGTTCGCACACAGCCTCCGTCTGACTCTGCAGGCCTACTGAAGCGTAAAGAGTCACCCCGCTCCACCCAGGACACCTCAATATGTCACTTCTATAGGCGATCAAGCTTCGCTTTAAATGCTTGCATTTCTATTCTTAATCTGTAACCATATCATTTTAAACCTACTTCTTATACATGCAGAGGAGAAACAAATGGGTTTAATGACAGGCAGGTGAGTTTAAATAGTGGGAACTAATGCATCACTTAAAAATGTGTATCTGTACAGAATTCAGCTTGTGATCTTTGAACACAAGCAACTTCCTACATCTTTGCTTTTAATTTGTTGCTGTGGCAACACTTAACCCACAATCATGCTAGTTTTAAACCCCTGGCAGATATAAAGTAAAATAAAACATTTTTTATTTTTTGCTTTTTTTTTTAAATAAACATTTCTATTAGCTATTTTTCAGGTTTTTAGAGTGTATCCTTTAGCTTAAAGCATTCAATGCAGGCAGCAGGGCCGGCTTCGCAGACAGGCAACATAGGCAGCTGCATGGGGAGCCATCTACTGGATAGGGCACAAATTTGCAGAATAAAGAAAAAATTATTAATTGTGCATTATCAAATAATTTTTTTGTTAAATACCTGAGATTAGCCTTCAAAAGACATCAAAATAAAGCCTCAATATTTAACTTCCTTGCAATGATATGACTGTATGACCTGTTCCTATTATGGCGCTTGTTTTGACAGTGATGTTTGACATAGATGACGGGATAAGTACTGTGGAAGAATGTCGGGCCCTTCCTTGATGTGTTACACTTTTCAATGATTGCAAGTAAAAGAACATCAAAGCATCAGCAGCAGCTTATGAAAGTGAAGGAAAGAAGAGAAAAAAAAAAAGGACCAAAGCAGAGGTATGTAGACTATAAACACTTATAGCAAAAAAAAGTAACAGCAACAATGTTATTACAATTTGCTGTATGGTAGCTGTTGATCCTACTACGCACGGACCCTCACTAGACATTTAAGTGATAAATAATACAGTATCACGCAACTATGTCCAGATGCAAAGACACAATAGCCCCTTTTACACTACACTTTTGAAACCATCCCGAGAGAGGTAACGAGATAACTGTTGAGTGTAAATGGTGCGACAAACTGAACTGGACCATGTAAAACTCAACCGAACGGCGCTAAACTGGTACTAGTTCATCAGTAGGGCTCAGCACGGTTCAGTTCTGGCTCTGTTCTCAGATAACAAAGAGCGCATGAGCAGACCACATCATCTCCTTACAGTAGGCCTCCGTAATCATGAAATTTCAGACATTCATAAAAATACCAGCTTCCCTACCGTGCCACACGATTTCCAGTGATGATTCTTCTTAGAAGTGTGCTTTTCAAAAAAAAATTTTCCCAACCTTTATTGTCATTACACTGTCACAAGTACAGAGCGACGAAATGACATCTCTGCATTTAACCCATCCCTTTGAGGAGCAGTGGGCTCACATTGTGTGGGGTTAAGAAACTTTGCTTAGGGACCCAGAGTGGCAGTCTGTGGGAATGGGGCTCGAACTCAGAACCTCAGGATTCCAAGCTCTATGCCATAACCACTATAGCCGCCACTGCCCATGGACCTCAATGTCTGTCGTTGTTTCCTGTTACCCATAATTCCAAGTCTTCTTTTAAGAACTTTATTGCGGTGTGTATGTTTTATCAATCGTCTAATGAACTATACACAGTTATTAACACAGTAATTAAAAGTACCACTGTCTGCTTTGCTATTCATCATGCCCCATCATGTTGAAATCTGGCATGTGTTGCGGTATAAATACGGTGGGGTCAGCCACTTCAGTATCAGGTGGTTGTAAGAGGAATTTTTTGCACCATTACGACTGCAAAGAGACGTCCTAGTCTACAGTTGCGTAGGGGGCCCACCAAGTGTCAATGATGGGGTCACTAAAGGCCAATATATGCTTCTGACACATAGCCTCAGCACTGTCAAGGTGTGACCACGCCCCCTGCACAGAGGTTCTGCAACCCTCTTTGTGCACCTCAAAAAAACCCTGACTACGCGGTGGACTGTGGCAAATCCGCGCAGACCTCAAGCGGAAGTGCACAGACAAAAAGCAGCTGTGATTGGTCCTTGGTATGCCTTTCCGGGTGTCTGTGTGGTCGTCCTTCTCGATTCGGTGCCGGGGCGCCCCATTTTCAAAAACCAAGGAACAACTACAATGGACAATTACAGCGAAAGGTTAATTGGTCTTTTTGCCAACTCCATTAACAGAACCTATTACTCTTCTATGTCTAGCAACTCTAGATCCATCGCTGTGACCGTGATATCTTGTAGGTGCAGCATTGTTGTTTTGGAAAATAAACACTCCCGCCAGCGCCGGAGTTCTCGTGACCATCCGCCAAAGTTCTCGCGAGTTCTCGAATAGGCTCCCCATTGTGCTTTGGCGGGAAACTGCTGTGCGTCCCTAGAAATTCCAGACCAATGGTGCAGAAGGATACCAGCAAAACTGGTTCGCGACCGTACCCAAGCGACATTTGATGTGTGCGGTTGCAGAAGTCTAATCTGTCCTTAATAGGTCGAGGGCCTATAAGCAACTGCTGTCTCTGCTTACCGATATTTATGCCATAGGATAAACGGGTATAGACTATGGGTATAATGACAGAACACCAGCCCTGCCCTGGTAGGCAGAGTAGAAGACTACATTTATTTATATGTTGAGTTTTCTTGCTGTAATGTTTTACATTATTGCTTTCTTTAAATGTACAAATAGAATTGTTGGAATTTCTACTAAAATTACATAGCAGGAAACAACATTCTGATTATTTTTGAAGCAGAACTAAGAAGAAACATAGAAATCCTCTATTTTTACCCTTTCTATAGAAACCTAGGTTAACTTTTTTTTTAAATAAACAAACTCTGATATGTTTAATAAAAAATATTAGTTGATTTTTTTTCTCGTCTGTTTGTTGAAAACCTAAAACTCTTTGGGTCAAACATCCATTACAAGGACTGCTGAGTAATGTCAACCCAAGACCAAATTATTTTGCTTAAATCTTCCCCTTAAAATGAACCAAATGCCAACATAACTGAGCTTTTTAAGCTTCTCTATCTGTCTCCCTGTATAAATATATATATGTGTGTGTGTGTGTGAGAGAGAGGGAGAGCGCAGAGCGAGACAGCCATGTTCTCCCAGCCTCCTCGAGCCAGTAACCATGACAACGTGATGGCTGGGAGACACGGTTAAAGCTCTATTGAGGCCGGTGTCTTTCCTCTAAATAGACCCTGGTTGTGTTTCAACGGCGACTTGTCCTCCTAAAAGAGGAGAGGAAACGCTTTTCTTCCCCTCCTCTCCTCCGGGTGAGGGGGTGAGGAGGTGAGGAGGGGGAGAAATCACACAAACACCTCGATTAAATCCCACGGCCCGAGCGCTACACTACATTTATCCCCGTTTGGAGTTAGCCTACATTTCATTAGCCTCTGTCCGGTCAGAGTCTGCTTTATTCCGCCACAGAGCAGGAAAAGCAGGGGATGCCAAACCAAAGCCTCCATTCCAATGCACTTTTTTTTTTTTGGTTTTAAAATGAAACATCCTACCCGATCCAGCAGTAAATCACCGGTTAATAGAGACACAAACAGACGCAGCGGCTGTAGCTCAAACTGAACAGAGCAGTCTATCCTCACTCACCGGGGAAAAATGCGTCCTGTCAGGAACTGGAAATGAAAGACTCCTCGTCCGCTTCTCTACATGCACACCGGGTAATAACTCTGACAGACGGGCTCTTATTCTCCCTCCTCCTCCTCCTCCTCCTCCTCCTCGCGGTGTGAGTCTCGCGCCTCCGCTCCGGCTGGCAGGCAGGGGCACGCGGGCGGTCCTGGTGGCCGATGATGACTGGCTGCAGGGACGTCCTCCCCGTCTCCTCCTCTCCGTGGAACCTCCGCGTTTTATGAGTGGGGGGAAAAAATTGTATATTTGCCCCACGGGCTGCTCAGGATCACCGTCAGCTCCCTCGGTGTCCCCGCTGACGTCCGACAGATCAGCATACCATCATCAATCGTGTTTACGCACGTGTCTGTCCCTCCTCTGTCACTTTGTGATCACACCATGAAATCATGGGTTTCAATATGTGTTGGAATATTTGTCTCACTATTCATTGACACTTATGGGAATAAACAATGCAGGGAAAAAACCTGCAGAGATGATTTACAGGGAGTGATCTAGTGCTATCCAAGGTCTAAAGTCCTGCAGCTGTCATGTTCTGGATGCTGCATTGGTCATGCTGGGGTTGGTTTGAACAGGAACTTGATTTCTGAAAAGAGAAAACATGACCTTTGCAACAGTAGATAAAGTCTGCATTCTGTTGTTTGACAGTAATGACTCTAAACATGTGACGTACTCAAATGATAAAATAATTAAAATGGATTCTATCCTTTCGCTTTCTTTCTCTTATCCTTCCAGCCTTGATCATTTAATGTTGCATGGATTAACACACCTTGTGATAAATGGATTCAGTACCACAAAAATGGTCTTGATACCATTCATTAGGTTTGAAGACTTTTAGTGAGATTAGGGAGCCAAATAATTGCATTTGTGATATAATGTCAATTTAACAAAACATAATTTTTAAATCTCAGAGGCACTCAGTTTGACAGATATTTAATGAGAGTATGACACTAAATGTATTCCTCCAGCCCTTTAGCTGTCAGTAGAACACTTTAGGTGTAATGACTCAGAACAAAGGGTCTCAGAATGCAGGCAAGACAGACAGTGGAATAACTTAAAAAGCTTTTATTCAAAACCACGAGCAGATCTGCGGTATCAGCGGCTAGGGCATGAACATCTATAGGTGAGAAACACAGGTTAGTGACCGCGCTAATCAGAAGGAGGATGATTATGAACGCGTGAGTCACTAACCTGGTTTGACAGTTCAGTTCGTGCCCAGAGAATGAGGATTATTCCAGCTGTTCGGCTAATTTAGACGTGGAAGCCTAGAAGGCTGCAGAGCTGACAGATCGGATCCAAGCAGACAAAGGAAGGCAGGATAATCCAGGTCCAGCAGATGTCTGAAGACAGGTCAGGCAAACAGATCAAACAGGGTCAGGCAGGCTCAAAGGTCGGAATACAAAACAGGTCAGGATTGGACAATCAGAACACAATGACTTACTAGAAAAACTCCCCCCAAAAGGCTGAAGAACAATTTGGCACTGATGGCTGGGACCAGGGAGTTTAAATAGAAGCAGGAGCAGATGGATCAGATGAGCAGTGATGAGAAAAAGGGCAGAGCTAGACAGGTGAATGACATGAGCAATCAAGCCAGCCATCAGCACCAAGATTATGACATCAAATGGGTTTACAGCCACAGAGAAGGGAAGGGAGGTTTGCAGTTATAGCATGCAGATCCTCGCATGATAGTAGAAGTAAGAACATTTTCACAGAAAAGTTACAGTATTGAAATAGTGGACTCTGGACCAGCAAGATTCAAGGTCATGAAAAGCTTCTGCTTAGTGTGAGAGGAAAATCACAATAAAATCACAACATTGGTGAAAATAATCACAATTTAGATTCTTGGCTAAATATTTTAGCCCTAACTAATCATAGTGGCTGGAGTTTTCACCAGATGTTGGGTCCAGCACCTCCTCCCCTTTTTGCTGTTTATACTTTAATGGAGTACAAATCTATTTATAGCTTCGAAGCTGCACTAAAATGGAATTGGTTGTCAACTTTCTGAACTTGTTTATGATAAATAAGTATTTGAACAAACTGTATTAATCCACATTACTTTAGCTCGAGTATGAATAGCTTTTGTTCTTGCAATCACGTTCAGATTTTTGACTATACTCTTCTTTTGTTCAGTCCTGTTCCCTTCCCCCATCATGCATTTTACAGTTTCCACCCCAGCATTTCTTCCATCATTACCACTCTAAGTAATGTCCACTTATCAGATCCATTACTGTTTCCTATTAATGTAGAGTTTATGTATGGATGAAATTCTGTTAGTCACACTCTTTGTTTGTCTTATATAGATTTTATTCACTCATCCCTCAGTTTGTTTTTTGAAAAAGATAAATGCTGATTTAGCTTATTGCACTTGTTTTTTCCTCATCCCATTTTTCTTATGTCACTCTATAAAGTGTCTTTTAAATCTAGCCATACATCTGAAATGTTTGCATATTTTGTTACGTTCACAACCAAAACATTGTATGTTTTATTTGGGTTTTACATAATACAGCATGTAAACTAGCTAATATAATTCCACTAAAATGGAAAGATGCATGGTTTACAATTGGTTGGGTAGAACACCAAATAAGTTACAATCCACAGCTCATACAGAACAATACTGTAAGAAAAGCAGTATACTGTTTAGTTTGGTACATTTATATAGCACAAATTCAAAACATCTTTTTTGGAGTACTTTACAGAGATTTATCAATCAGATTATCCAAGCAGATTGGTTAAATGCTTTCTATCTAAGGAAACCCAAGTGAGTGCATTGGGTCAATGATTTTGCAGGATTTGCTCCTCCTGGATGAACTAGATATTTGATTGAATTGAATCTCTGCAGCAATCCTTCATACTAAGC
The DNA here is from genome assembly GCF_000732505.1 of Cyprinodon variegatus. Classification (NCBI taxonomy): domain Eukaryota; kingdom Metazoa; phylum Chordata; class Actinopteri; order Cyprinodontiformes; family Cyprinodontidae; genus Cyprinodon; species Cyprinodon variegatus. Next base: position 90,237 of record NW_015150505.1, read on the forward strand.
ATGCATGCAGTGACAGTGGAGAAAAAAAAAACACACTTTTAACAGAAAAAACCTCCAGCAGAACCAGGCTCAGCACAGCAGCCTTCTGCAGAGATGGCAGAAGTAGACACAAAAAAGTCACATAGAAGCACTGGTCCTTAAATACATTCTATATTAGAAAAGGTAATGGTAAACTAGTTCCACAGGTGGTTCTGTCAAGGGAAAAAAAAATAAACAGCTAAGAAGACAGACTCTGATCCAGTTTTTATGTCAAAATGTATGAAAGAGAGCTGGGGTAAAAGCTGAGTCCATAGCTACATCTACAAGAGAAACAGGACTAAACACTAAAAGCAGACCTAACTTTATCATCTATGATTTAAGCTGTTGATGGCAGCAGCCCAGCTGATATTTCTCTCCAGGATGGTGTCACAGCTAAACAGAACTCAGCCAGATGAAGCCACTATGCGTACGAACCATTCGAGAGAACTTAATGTTAGGGGTTGACCTAAACATGAAGAGCAGAGAGGATAATCAGAGCTCCTCTTCCCTCCATTGAAAAGATTTAATTCCAGAGCTGCGTGTCCCGAGTGCGTAACATCATTAGTGACCCATCACATCCCCACCATGGACTGTTCTCCCTGCTGCCCTCTGGGAAGAGTATCCGCTGAAGGTCCAGCAGATTCTGCAACAGCAATTCCCCCACTGCTATCAGATTGCTGAACTGTTGAAAAAAAAAAACTCTAAATCAAGCCACAGAATCTGCATCACACTGATGGCACCAAACCAAAATACTACATATTTGCACCATAAATATTTGTCTTGAAATGCTCTGAACTTTCATATCAATGCATTTTTTGCACCATGTTTTTTCTCCCAACTGTTTACATTTGATCACTGCTTTACTTTGTAAAATGGAAATGTTTATTTCACTGCTAAGCTGCTGCTCATTTACTACCTGAAAGCTGTAGAAAACAAAATTTTATTTTGTATACACGATATGTTTCCAAATTAACAATAAAAGTTATATAAGCTTTATCATAAAGGAAAGTTTTAAGCCTTTCCTTAAAAGTAGATAGGGTATCTGGCTCATGGACCATAACTTGTAGTTGGTGTCAAATGAGAGGAGCCCAACTAAAAGATCTGCCTCCCATTCTACTTTTAGAAGTTCTGAAAACCACAAGTAAATCTGCAGAATGAGAATAAGTTTCCCTATTAGGAACACAAGGAACAATCAGATCTGTGATATCAAAAGGAGGTTGGTTATTTAGGGCTCTAAACGTGACGAGGAGGATTTTAAATTCTATTCAGGATCTAAGAGGAAGCCAATGAAGGGAAGGAAGTCATTAGAAGTTCCCCCTGCTGTTTACCACAAGCCATTAAAGAGACACTACCATTACAATTAGGTAAATTAAGGTGAAATAACTTTTTGACTTACATGCAAATTGTGTGAAAAACTAAAAATATTTCACATTAACTGAAAGCATTTCCTCTACATGGACATGAAAGCTGGTCAGGGTTAATATAAACTAACTTTGTTAGAGTCAAGATGTAAAACCCAACTCTATACAAAATCTTCCCATTACATGAAATAAGGGCCAAGGATCAGGAAAAGAAAATGTAGTATACTTTAGACCCTCCTACAGGGGTAGGGGGCCGCCATTTTTATAATACACACAAGAAGCCCTGACTGGAGGTTGGTAATTTTTTCATCTTAAACTATTTATTTTTGAGAATAAATGAATTCAACATTTTACTTTATACTCTATTTTCATGTTTTTTTTTAACCTATATTGCCTCTGAAAGCTATTTTTAGAGATGTTTGAAATATATTTCTATTAGGGATGCACGATATTGGGATTTTGGCTGATATCCGATATGCCGATATTTTAAACCTCATGTAGCCGATAACCGATATCGATACCGATGTTAAAGCTGGACAAAAATAAGTAGTCATTGAAAATAGCAGTTTTATTATCCATTTCTGAAACTTAGAAAAATAATATACTCAAATATATTTTCATATGCTGATATCAAAATGACGATATCGATCTATTTTACTTTCAAAATCTTGGGAAATTTCATCGCTCTGTTACAAACTCTCGTGATATTTCGCAAATTCTTGTGAGATTTTGTTAGTAAAATAGATCGATACCGCTTCAATATATCAACATATAAAAGTATGGCAAAATTTCTTGAATTTTCGGGGGATTTCGTAGCATAACGATGACATATAGCAATATTTCATTAGTAAAAGAGATTGATATGGTGTTTTTAAATGGCAATATATCAGCATATGAAGATATTGTGATATTTTAATGTATCAGTATTTTTTCCCTCGTCTTTAGAAGTTTTAAGTCTGCAAAAAAGACGTTTTTGAGGAAGAAGAAGAAGTAGTATTTTTTATTTTATTTTTTTTGACTTTAGAAACTCAGAAGCTGATCAAATATCGGGTTAAATATCGGTGGGGTGGCCGATGTCCGATACTCAGTTTTAAGGCTGATACAGGCCGATACCGATAGGGGGCCGATTATATCGTGCATCCCTAATTTCTATGTTTATTTGATCAATTATTTTTGTTCTATAAAACACAAAAACAGTATCCGTATATATTTTAGGAATAATCCCCTTGGACATAATGGACAAAGACATTAAATATTTGATCAGAGTTATGCTTCTGACTGCGAAGAAGTGTATAATACATGCCTGGTTAAAACCACAACCTCCCAGCATACCAGTGGAGAGATAGAATTAGGAAAGTCTATATTATGGAAAAAACAACATCAAGACTACAACTCAAGACAGCGGCCTTTGAAACAAAGTGGAGACCTATAACTTCATTCATGCTGTAACCTTGACACCTCTGTTTATTTATTTACCAATTTATTGATTTGCTTTTGTACCTTTTGAATTTATCTTGTATTAGTTTTACTGTGTACTTTTATTACTTTAATCTGTATGTTCTTAATGTCTACTGTTGTCCCTTTCACTGCAAGTATTTTAGTGAATACTTGCAGATCCATTACTGTTTCCTGTAATAACCTGTGGCAGAGCTGTGACTTAACACACTGCTTTCTTGGTGTAGGCGAAATGTCTAGAGTGAACTGCGTAACGACGATTAAATGCGAAATGTAAAATGTGACATGAGTGGACATGTGTAGATGATGATATAAAACAGTGATTGAAAATAAAAACTTAAAAAACAAAAACAATTGTACTGGAAGTTTTGGATGAAACCTAAACCTAAGGTCCTTGGACCTAAAACTTGAACCTAATTCAACTCCATTAGTTTATCCACTTAACATTGATGGATGAGAAGCCTAAATGTAAGGTCAATAGCTGTAATATGACTTCATTAAATTCCTGTTTCGACTTCAGTTTTTCCCCCGCTGATTGTTCAAATGGTTTTTCCTTGCCCTTGGCTTTCTGGTCACAGCAAATAAAACATTCTTTCTTTTTTATTTTTTATTGTTCTAGTCTTACAATCTTACTCAACTTCTCTTTTCCCATCCATGCTTTCAGTGAGGAGGAGGCTGCCAATATCCCTTCTCTACATGTGGAGCATATTTAAAAGAAAAACTGTCACTGATTAAACCGCTGAAAAAGACAATCATTCATGTGGGCCGGAGAACAAAGATAAATCCCAGTCCTTCTGACGTGACATTTTCAGCAGAAAGCTTCAGCTTGTGTCAGCTGAGCATCAGAGCTTTTGTCTATACTGTCTGACTGGGACATTTTTTTCATTTTTTTAACAATAAAGTAAGGACTTTTTCTGGTTTTCACCTTTTTATTGTGTTATGGTAATGCCTGAGGTGTGAATTGGGTTCAGGTTGGGGTAAGCGACAGCTATGTACCAGGAATGGTTAGGCTTTGGGTCAGGGTTAGACCATAGAAATGGTTGAAATTGAATTGAAGTCCAAGAAGGTCCTCATTAAGTCGGTAAACTTTTTGATATGTGTGTGTGTTGGGTGTGTGTGTGTGATCTGTGGCATAGTCAAAGACGTCTGTAAATAAGCTGTCAGAAAGATATTTGCTTTGAGGCTGCATCGGAGCAGCTATACACAGCATGTAGTTAGGCAGGCGACTGTTTCAAACAGAATGTTAAAAATCTCAGCACCACATTGTCATCTGTCAGCATTGCCTGGAAATACTTGCCTGTCTTGACAAACCAGACTGTCATGATACATCCATCGCTTAGGCTCTGCACAAACCGCTCACAGACAGGGCCTTTGAAAAGTATTCAGACCCTTTGCACTCTTCCAAGAACAACACAAAGTAGTGCTTAGCTGTGGGGGAATGAATTTGTATTCATTCAGGCAGATCTCACAGAGCATTGGTAGATCCATCATCTAAAGGAAAACTATGCTACATATCACCAAAGCATTAGCTTCATTTCAAATATATCAAATGATTTTTCAGGTCAGTTTTCAGCACTCGGTGCGTAACGATACTCAGTGTGGCCCAGGGCCGCTGGAACTACTTTAGAACAGTGGGTGCTGTGAACAGTTTTTTTTTTTTTTTTTTGCGACAAAGATCTATGAGCCTATATGCCTATTTAAAATACATTAAAAGTAAATCAAATAGACTGAGATTCCCTACTTTATTGTTATATACACTTCAGTGCACAGAACCAGGGTCTGTAACACAGAGACATCATCAGTTCTCTTGTGAATACATGTGCTATTAATCAGACTTTACAATAGTTAATTGGGTCAGCTGCCATGAACCTGAGTCACTGTGTTTATGTCACACGTGGCTCTATTAGCTCCATTGTCCTTTTTACGCAAACCATAAGGAAATTATTATAATAATTATATTATTATACGATTTGAATGTTATTGAACAGTTCTCCATTACACAAAGAACCCAGGATCAAAATAACACTCTAAAATACTGTGGTTACATTAAAATGCACAAATAAATATGAAAGAGCGCAGCGGCACCATGCTCTGCTACAGGCAGGGTGCCCTGGTTACAGGTGTCCAAATGTTCAGGTGCACTTTAGGGTCGTGAAGATAAAGTCTTTCATGAGCAGATTAATCTGAAATGCATTTCTTTGCCATATTTCCTCCTCGTTTTTGTCATTAGACTATGTAAATTTACTAGTCTGCTGTGGCAAGCACGATACCACGCTATAGCTTGCTTGACGTTGCCATGACAACGTAACTTTCATGAACTTGTGTTGATTAGGTCTAAAAATAATTAAATTAAAATCCAAATACACGTAATAGTAAAAAAAAAAGTCTAAAGCATTTCCCAAAATATTCCTAAGAAATGCATAAATTGTATTTCTAATACATTTTTTTTTTTTATCCCCCTCTCGACAAGTGCCCCTACTTCCAGCGACCATGGCGTGGCCTCACCTGGTCAGACATATTAAATCCTACATATCCTTTATGTAGGATTTAATCCAGAGTTTCTGGTTTTCAGTTGTTCTGTTTTGTTGTTCTATATTGTTTTGTTTTTTTTTACATTATATATTATACTGTAATTTCCCTCTAGGATTATTAAAGTATGTCTGATTCTGATTCTGAATCAAGCATTCTTTAGTTACTCCCTGTTGCCCCCTTTTTTCCTTTCCTGTTGGCTTCCTTCTAGTTAGTTCCACTCACACCTGCTCCATATTCAGCTCATTAGTCAATCCTTTGTTCTGTTCCCCTTATATTCTCCACCTCTGCAGTCACTCAGGGCTGGTTCCTTCTGTCAGGGTTTGGTTGAGGTTTTTGAGGACCCAAATGCAGAGATCAGGAGGCTGAGATGAATCTTGTAGATTTAATGAGTAACTGAGGCAAAATCCAAAAATCCCAAGAAAAAAATGAACAGAAAACATAAAGGGAAACTCACATGGGGAGCCAGAGATGAGGAAGCAACAAACAACAACAAGGAACCAGCACTAAGTGACTGTAGAGGTTGTGTATATAAGGGGAACAGAACAAAGTATGGGCTAATGAGCATATGGAGCAGGTGTAAGTGGAACTAACTAGAAGGAAGCCAAGGGGAAAGGAAACAAGGGGGCAACAGAGAGTAACGAAAGACTGCTTGAAGATTATACAAATAAACTGAAGATCAACAAAAAGGAACTGATAACAAAACAACTGATAACAACTGATAACTGATACAACTGATAACTAAAAACTTTAAAAGGAGTGTCTGCTAGCAGATTCCAAAACATGGAGACATGGAGGTACACTTTGCCTCAGTACAGAGTTTCCAGTGACCTTCAGGGGGTTAAACCTGATAATGACAGGCCTAGCACTATCTATGGCTAAACATTACACTGTTGCTTTAAGAGGAAACTGTAAATCACTTTTGCAAACCGGTTAACACTTAGCTTGACTGACATTCCAGGGAAGTAATCAGAGAGGCAGCCAAGAGGCGTGGGTCACTCAGGAGGAGCTGCAGAAATCTGCAGCTCAGGTGGGATTTCTGCAGATATGACTCTGACTATGTGGAGCCAAAACTTCTTTTTTTTAACCTTCATTTTAAAATGTGTGTGGGAGAAATTACTGAGTGCATTACACTGACTACACATGAATGTTAAAGCATGGTGGAAGTGGCATCTTGGTCAGGGGATCCTTGTTTGTTCAACACCTTGTCCAAACACATATATTCGCATTAATATTAATATTGCCAGTGTTGGACATATTTAAGCATAACAGTCTTATAAGCAAGATTCAGACATTTATAGCCAATTTTTTATCCATATAGTTGCTGTTTTTGATTCAGGGAGGAGATGGGAGGAGCTCATGTGGCTTTTGTTTGTTCATGAGACAGTGTTTGTGATCAAGCACAGGATTGCTGAAGTTTAATTAAAGCAGAGAAGAAATGTCAGCACTATGGTCGTTTTTCATGGAGTTTATCCGGATACCTCGAAATTCTAGCACATGTTCCTAGCGCCTATCCTTTCACCTTTTGGGTCAACAGTAAGAACTCTATCCAGGGTAAAGAGTGGGCTCTGGAGTGCTGCAATGGATCCAGTCAGGCTTTGACCTTATAGACATCAATACGAGGCAGAGAGACACATAAGGCCCATTTAAGGCATTCGGACCGAGCTTGGATCAGTTAACCTTGCCGAGCTCTGTTCCTTATGACCGTTTACGCATCACGCTAGCACGGTTCCTTGCCTACTAGTGACGATCTACGGTACTACTGCTTTCTAGGAATAAAGGAGGGATTCGAGCAAATCAACATGGTGGCACCCGTAACAGTCAGGAAGTTTTGTTTGGTTATAATTGTTATATATCGTTGTTTGCCGAAAATCAGGCGAAAAAGGCAGCTTTTGGTGAATTTACTTGACAGAATCGGCTTTTGGGAAGTAGACACGACAAAGGATAGTCTAATCTGGGCCTACAGTCGCAGGAAACAACGACAGACAAGGCTCATCACACTGCTAAGCAGAATTTAGGGAAGCTTGTATTTTTATAAATATCTGAGATGATGCAGTCTGCTCATGCACAACTGAACAATACTGAGCCCTACTGATGAACCAGTACTAGTTTAGAACGGTTCGGTTGTGTCCGGCACAGTCCGGTTCAGTTTGTGTGCCATTTACACTCAACACTTATCTCAGTTACCGTGCTCGGATTGTTCTCGGAACGGTTTCAAAACGGTAGTGTAAATGGGGCAATAAAGGGCGCTGGTAAAATTAGGACTAAAGCCTTCCAGAAACTACAAAATGTTCGCAAGGTAGGTAAATATGCTGTATGACATTAGTTATTGACCACAAGAGCAATATTCAAATCGGATCTTATTATTGGCCCAGATTTTCATTGGTGCATTCTTACATTTCTATAAATTCATCAGTTGTGTTTTTTTGTGACAAAATGTAAATATAAGCTGATCTACTTCAGTGTACCTGAGTCGTTTAAATCACAATGATCAGATTCATTGTAAGGTAGCTCAAGGTCATCAGCAGAAGGAAGGAAAATGGCTTTTTCCTGGAGAAGATTTGATATATTTTCTTTCAGGATCTTCAACAACTCTCTTCTAATGCACAACAAAGACAACTTTCAATGTGATGCATGTGTCGATCGAGAAAAGATCGGCCTGTGAAATCAATAGACCATTAGAAGGACACAGAAGAAGAGGAGAGGATAAGGAGAGAATATGGAGAAGATGAGAAAGGATGGGGAGGAGAGAAGGGAAAGAAGCAGAACAAAAGAACAGGTTTTGTGTCTTTGAAGGTTAGAGAGGCAAGGTCTGTCCAGGAAGACAGGTAGTGAGTGTGGGGGTTATCCAAGGAGAAAGATGAGGAGGAAGAGGGGAGGGGTGCAGCAATCCTAAGATGACAAAGGGAGTTCAGAGGATGCACAGACTGACCAGTAGTTTAGGGGAAACCCACAGAAGATGCAATGTCAATCCTAATTACTAATTCATTAACCTGCCAACTCCCATCCCCCCTTTTTTAAGCCAAACACACTCCCACATTTGCATTCACTGCTACTACCCCCCACCCCCTCCAACAGTGTCCCAGGAGGGGCAGAATGATGGATCCATGGAGAAGTGAAGAGATGCGTCTGGTGGCTAAGTGACATCTGCCGCGGCCGTGATGGAGGCAACGTGTTGGGAACGCCGCAAATCCCTGATGTGACAAAGGCAGGGTGGAGGAGGAGGTAACCGGTGAAGGGAAAAAGCAAACAGCTTGTGTTCTGCTTCGTCTGTTGGAGGGGTGGTCTCCTCTAATGGTGCACATAAGTACGTTAATGTGCTTCAGCAGAACATGCATATGCACGAGTCCCATGGTGCACGCACCTGTTTATTCGTGGCTTTGAAACTGCAGCCACATTTATCCGTGTGCGTATGTTGACATAGATCAATATGCTGATGTTGGTCTGCTGAAGTAATAACAGTGAGCAAAATCAAAGCAAGGGGGAGGTGCCAGGAGCACTCATAATGTGTCCTTTGCTTCTGCATCCAGGCTCCTGTCTCTTTGTGTGTTTGCATGTAACACATTGGGCTGGTTTTATCCCACAGCTAGACCTCCTGCAGCATTCCTCTGCACATGTATAAATGTAAAACCTGTTTAAAAGACAGATAGGAATGTGCTCTCTCTCCTGGGCTTTTAATCCAGTTCTGAAATGCCAGCACACGAACAGAAACACACACACCAAAGCACACCAAATGACAGTACTGCAGAGCAGAGTGGATTCAAACAGAGAAATCCTCCAAACAAGTATCGATCGGCAGAGTTTACAGCTCCAGTTCCTTCTGTCTCTTCAGGCTGAACGATGGGGAGTTCTATGGGACAGCTGGGGAGCACACACACCAGCAGCAGCACAAATCACACACAGCATATGTACATGGTGAGGGCCTTTGATTTAGCTGAACTTCAGAGCCGTAGCGGTGTGTAAACAACACGCGAATCTTTCAGATCTGACACATGTGCCCATGTGCATTCAAAGGAAGAGGAGAATGTTGGATGCACACCCAGAGTCTCATGACAAGTTATTTCTCAATGAAGTCGTTTTCTTGGTGCTTACAGAAATCATGTGATATGATTAAAGATGAATTCCGTTCAAAGAAAGTCCCCAGAAAACCATTTTTAGCTCAGTACAAAGAGTATGTTTTTAGACGTGCCACAAAAAATCAGTCTCACTCACTGCTCTTTATCTGTATCGGATCTCACTGCTATTTCGTCTGCCATCTTAGAAATTAAATATTTGAATTATAGATAGCTAAAGTCAATAACACCTATTAGCTGCAATGCATATTACACATTACTTGTGGTTCTGAAATGGTAATATCCACCTAATTAGAGTTGAATGTTTTACAGCAGGGGCTCCCAAATATTTCTTCCTGTCACTGCAAAAGACTGGCAACCCCCTGATGATAGTTATATTCAGTTCAATCTTTTAATATTAATCCAATATATACAGTTTGTAAATGTCTGTTTTTCCAATTCAGTTTATTTATATAGAACAAATTCACAACATGTTATCTCTAGGCACCTTATAGAGACAATTCAACCAGATCATACAGTCAAATTGGTTCAAAATTTTCTACAAAGAAAAACTAGTTGATTTCATCAATCCATTGACTTGCAGGACATGCTCCTCCTGGATGAATTAGCGGTGATGATACTCGCTGGCATTTTGTCGTTGACCCTTTAGCCATCCCTCACACCAAGCATGCGTGTAGCGAGAGTGGAGAGGAAAACTTGGCAGAGGCCGACTGGGGTTCAAGGAGACAGAAGCACAGATACAGAAAGAAGTAAAGATAAAAAATATAATTGTTGACCAGCTCCAGAGGGCGGCATCGTCCGGGAAACACACAGCCAGGCAGACGAGCACTGAGCCAGCTCCCATGTCCGAGGATGAAGAGAGCACATCCAGCCAGTCACAGTCAGAGAAACAGGACTACACTGGAAAACAGGCCAAACTCCAACATCTATAAACAGAGAGGTTGATGGCAGCAGCACAGCTGATATTTCTCTCCAGCTACTATGATGACAAAAAAAAAAAAAAAAAACAGAGAGAGCATAAAGTTATGAATGGAACTTAACACATACTGCAGAATGGGAGAATAGAGATAGAATGAAGCAGAATGAGGAGAAGTGGTCCCTATGTCCTCCAGCAGCCCAAACATAAAGCAGCATACCGGTAACTATAGAAAATAGCTCAGGGTAAACTAACTATTTTGGAGGTACAAGAAAGATAAAGCCAAGGAAAAATTTATTTTCGGCGGAAATTCTCAACCGCAGCTCAGGCTATTAAATCTCTACCTCCTCCTACATCTCTGCTCACACAGTGGCAAAGCAAACATCACTGTGTTTTTAACAATACGGTTTATTAAAAAAGAAAGTGTTAAGCCTAGCCTTAAAAGTAGACAGGATGACTAATGCAATAAAAGTGATGACTCATGGAATAAAAGACTCAAAGAATAAAAGTGATGACATTTAATCATTTTAAATGTATTTTTAAATATCCAAGACATTCAATTATTTAACTGTTTTATTATTTCAATGGTATATTAAGTGTGTAATCATGTAGGTCAGGACCTTTAGGAGGTTGTGAAATGCCAAGAAGTGGGTCACAAGATGTTTTTTACACAATCATTGAGATGTAATTCCTGATGTGTGCGGATCGCCGTAATATACCATGATAGAAAAAAAAAGAAAGATAAATATGATTAAAAATGTATATGTATAAATAAAAACAGAGTCAAATAATTAAGTAAATATTTGCATTATGTTATGCTTTTTTTTTAGGGGGGGGGGTCACAGGATAGAATGCTGAAATACTGTATTAAATAAAAAAAATAAAGAAAACATAAAGAAATGAATGTTACGTCTACTCATATCATAGTATATTTATTCACTAAAAGCACACATTTAGGTATCGTATATTCTGGCCCTCCATATTCCTCAGGGAGGGATTGTGCCCCCCTCCTTGGGAACCCATGATTATAAAAAGATATCAGTGTATTTTCTTAGTTTTTTTTAAATGAAGAATCTGCTCAAGTTTAGGCAAACATGTCCAGAGAACAAATTTAAATGAGACCAGAACGGGACGTTTTTTTCTTTACATTAAAAATGCTTGGTGAAGCTAAAAGCTAACGGACCCTGAAAACACCACTCATAAAGGATAGTGAAGTGGTGTGGTAGTAAAGCAGCTTCTCAACATCAGATGCTTTTCTTCATCAGGGATGGGGAAGCTGGACAGAGATAGTGGGATGTTTGAGGAAGCAAAATAATGGAAAGGAATAATGGTTAAAACCAATTCTATGAATCCTAGAAATATATCTAGACAGTTATGAAAGGTATAGAGCAGAGGTCACGGATTAGCGGACTGCGGTCCCAATCCGGATCCAACCTGATTTAAAACATTTATAAATTACTGCATGTTGTCTGACGGAAGTATTTAACTTCATTTGCTCTGCTTCTCCTGTTAATATGGTAAAGCCCTTCGTAGCGTCCGGCACCAGGCTACACCTGATACAAATGATCCAATGAGCTGCTGTCAGTCTGGGTTGCTGCTGCTGCTACTTTTAGACACAGCAGGAAAACCTGTGGCAAGCCGAGCGATGGGAAAGAAGGAGAAGATGATGAGAAAAATTGAAATAAAGTGTGCACAGCTGAAAGAACTGCAGTGAACTGGTGACATAAAACTGAAATAATGTGCTCAAAGATGACCCTGTACATTTTGAGGGTTTGACAATGGCTGAGGGTTGTAAGCAAATAAGTGTCAACAAATTGTATGAGTAGAAAAGAAAGGCCTCAGAAGAGGCAGATATATTCCAGAAGGCTTTGCTTGGAGAGCTCTCCTCGCAAAGCATTATGGGATTTGCTGTCACAGCGGCCCACTGTCGCCATAGGCTGTCACTACCCAACAGTGGCGACTAATAAAAAAGATGCCACAGGCATTGCACAGTAGAGGAGGAGTTTCATGACCAACGGGGAGCAAAAAACAGTGATCATCCATCCGAATGGTCCGTTAACTGAGTTCGCTATAAAATCCACTATATAGTCCCTGCTGTATGTGGACACAGTCAGCTTGTACAAGCGTGCAAGAGGAGAAATAGGCTTGTTCATGCTCTTTCACATGCATTTTTCTTAAATTGGAGAGGGAAGGTCTTTTAAAAAATCCTCCACAATACCTTTAATTAATCAAACTGAGAGTTATTTTGCTAACAAAAATTAATGATTAAAAATTAGGGCTGAAACAATTAATCAGATTAAAAATGATTAATCGATTATTATTTAAATAATCATCAACTAATTTAGTAATAGAGTAACAGTTAACTGGGCTATAGAGACTCTAAAACATGCTTTTAGCTGACAGAAAAACTCAGAGCAATAATTATAGCAAAATTGTAAAAAAATAATGTAAATATTTTGCATTTAACATAAAAATCTTTTTGTCTGTCAATATGCTGTATCCAGAACTCCTGAAGTGGAAAAGCTTTGTTTTCACCTAGTTTAATTTTGCAAAAAGTCTTCTTTATAGAACTTTTTGCAATCCTGATCATTAATGGATTAATCAAAAAAATAATAGACAGATTAATAGATTTGCAAAATAATCATTAGATGCTGCCCTAACAAGAATTCTAGTTTCATACTCCAAAGGATTCACAGCTGTTAGGGTTAGAGGAGAGTGGTTCTACACAATATTGATCCAAATGCATCACAATATCGACCAAAATCTAATGATTTTGCTTCCATTTCAGTGTTATGCTGTATATTGTTTACCTGCCACAGCTGGACAGTTTTAGAGGAAACAACTTGATGACCAAACAAGAACCCGAGGTGCTGTCAAGCCCCTAGATCCTGTCTGATTGATGGTCCATTAGATGTGGCAGAACAAGCCTCAGCCACAGAGGATGCAATTAGCAACACACAACCTGTAGTGGAAGCCTTCCTTTCTGGCAGTAACAATACAAAAAAAAAAAAAAAAGCATTTAGCATCATAAAAATAAAGCCATATAAAGGGAATTTGTCTGGGTTGCTGTCAGACTGCCTTGTCTTTAGAAATGCTCTCTAGGGAGAAGGGGAGGGTTTAGCTAAGTACAATAATTCATTACCTGATGATGACATTCTAGCCTTCCACAGCTAGATTGAAGTGTCACATTGGTCCCCACTGAATGTGACAGCTTCATAGGGAACAAAACAGCAAAACCTCATGCACTCCACCTCATCGGACATCATTATTTAGCTGCACGCCTTTGTGTTGGACTCCATTCCCTGAACTACCTCATCAGCATTCATTACCCCCCTGTGAGGAAGGGGGCACACTGCATGTCAGCACTGCTGAATGAGCGAGTCCCTTGGTTTGCTTCATTATACCTAAAGGACGTGAAAAAGCAGGTTACATCGACACATTTGTCTCCTCATTACAAGGACAGATCTACTGGGAAACACGTTCACCAGAAACATCTGAGAAATAAGGACATGTGGAGCACTGCAGAGACAAACTGGATCTGTTTGTGTCCTCCTGCGTGTCATTGTTTGTGAAAACATGGATGACCTTGCCAATATGGTGACAAGATGAGCCATGTGTGTTGGAGAATCTGTGTTTGTGGAGATGAGGAATCTGGCGGGCAGGCTGGCCGATGGGCAAAGCTGCAAACAAGGAAAACATGTATGGGGTGAAGATTACCTCGTTAAATATTCACAGCAATATTCTGGTTTATGCAGCTTGTAATAAAAAATAAATATTGTATGATCAATATATGATCACCAAATCATTTATACATTTATATGTGTCTCATTTTCACACTAAACACTTAATTACCAAGATAAATTTAACATATTTAGATATTTAGTTAGTGAACTAAATGCATAGTTTCCATCCATACAGTTAGTATGTAATTAAATATTTAGTTACATTTGAAGCTAAATATTTAGTTTGTGAAAGCATTTTTTTTTACCAAATATGAAATTTGTGGAGAAAAAAAATATTTGGAGACAAATATTTAGCTTTTGAAAAAAAAAAAAAAAACTTAAATCACAAACATTCAATTTGTTGAAACGAATATTACATTTTCAGGCTAAATATTTAGTCTAAAAATACTTTGGAGCCAGATATTTAGTTTGTGATATAAATATTTAATTTGGAGATACATATTTAGCTTGTGGAAAAAAATGTTTTATTAAAAGCTAATTATAAAATGTATGAAAATAAAATAAGTTTGGAGACCAAATTGAATATGTAAAAATATATATATATATATATATATATATATATATATATATATTTTGAAAGGTAAAATTTGATGTTTAAATAAATAAACATACAATTGTAATACAAAACACAATTAAATATACAGACACAAATACTTTTTGATAGGTGTAAAAAGGTTTTTACACAGAGAGAGATGTTTTCACAAGTTCTACATGTCGTCAAAAGTTAAACGGTACGTGGATTATATGAATAAAATGCCTGATTACATGTGGAAATGTGACATATGTGGAAGATGGGATCATATAAACAAGGGATTTTTATGTTTTTCAATTTTCCCCTTTTCTTTGGCAGCCTGTCAAACAATATTATATAATAAAGCCCTCCTCTAAACTTCCAGCTTCTCATTGTTTTTTTTACTTGAATACAGGAGTTATTGGGTTTTTTTAGTCGATACTTAAATCGTCTTATGCATCTAATAAAAGCATAAGATATGAAAACACTCTATCACAGCAGAGAGTTGGAGGACAGATGAGTTGGCCCTGCACAGTTTATCCTGGCTGTGAATCCTTTCAGGAAGCAAAGAAATATTCCTTTATGCTCTGTTTAACCGCATCCATCTCTCATGTGTATACAAATGCTTACCCTTTTCATAAAGCCAGCTGTAGTTCAGCCCATGCATTAAACATGAAGCACTCGAAGGGGAGAACTGGGGAATACCAGCAGCTGTACCACAGAAAATCAGACTGGCCATGATCCTGACTGCAAGAACATGATACCCTGTTTATTATCAATGTTAGCAGAGAGTACTTTGCATGTTCTGCTGATGTCACCACAGTGTTGTGCATTTACTGAGGAGGAAATTACTGAAAGGAGAGCATTACTATGCTAAAACGGTTTCAACAGGGCCCCGAGGGAAGGCAGCATTTTTATTTCATTAAAGTAAATATTGTTTGTTTCTGGGGTAAAAGGTCATAATAATGTTTTCACTGTGTTTTTCTCAAACAATCACTCTGCAGAAATGGGTTTTTAAAAATGAGCTGCGGGCTGTTTGTCATTGCCTCGCCTTTCCGATTAAGTTTATTAGAGAATCTGCTCATGGTAAGTATGGAAGGAAGGAAGTGAAAATGTGGTATAATCCTGCTCTAATGAGTTCAGGCCGATGGCTGGGAAAAGTAGCTTTAAATATAGTTTGCATTGATTAAAAGCAAAGTTTTCCTTAATCCTTTACATAAACTCTACAGTTATTTAGGAAATACAGTAGTTCATGCTGTTATTAGAGGCATGAATGTGACATTATTCTAGGACAGTATGCATTTAAAGGGTTTTCACTTTCAGAAAGGAAAGCTTCACAAAGCTTTAATGAAATGCAGAGAAAAACGGTGTTCAGGTTTTGACAGTCTAAACTCTCCCCCTCAGAATAAAATGCATTAGTTAGTGTGCTCAGTTCCTGCTACGCTCTAACCTGCTACAGTATGAACTGGAAACTGCTGAACACTTTCCACTGTTTGAAGATAAGCCAGTTTAGCATGCTATCCACCAATAAAAACTTGTTCCAGCTCTTCTATTAATTGCTGCTTCCCATATTGATAAGCTAAATGCATTCAGAGGAGACTTTTTATTGCAGGAGTAGAAGCTGATCGAGCTATTCGGCTGCGGCTATCACATGAGGGGTGACGGCTGTCGATGATCCAAATGAAGAAAAAAGAGGTGAGCAAAAATGTAGATGACAGAGAAAAAAACTTATTAAAATCCAAGATCCCCAAATAAAAATGAAAAAAACTGAACAAAAAGCATATATATCTACACAGACTATAATAGGATAAAAAGGCATTGACCAAAAAAAAAGGTGAAATATATACTGGGGAGAAGCGGAGCAGGAACTACAGACAAAGCAGCAAGGGTGTAGGTTTGATTTCAACTTTGTTAGGGACACTATTGGTCTGATGTCATTGGTCCTATGCATTAATATGGATGCTCGTTTTTTAAGCTTGACGTGAAAATCAGGGTGTATTTTATTTAAAGAAAGAAAGCAACATTTCTTGATACATTTGTACAAAATTTTATAAGCGCTACACACAATAGATGCTGTTTATCAATGTTTGAAGCATCACTGGCTCTGATGAATGTGGAAATAGGACTTTTTTCCACTTTGAAAAGGTTTGCATTTTTGAAGTTACCAGTGACTAAGACAGAAAGTAAATCTGTGCCTATTGAACCAAATATAGTGTAAATATGTCTGTTATATCTGGATTTAACCTGTTTTTTCTTTTGAAGATATACAATTGTGCAGAGGTAAACAAAGGTAAAACCCATTCTTATCTTTTAAATATTCTCTCTGTATCATGAAACAAAGCCAAATAAATGTATTGCATTTACATGAGTACTGGAACTGACACTGAACATTAATTTCACTCTATAAGCCATCTAGGCTGTAGTTATTCTATTTAACCCATATCATGTATTTTATCTTGGGCTGAAACAATTAATCAGAATAATCGATTATTATAATGTCAACAAATTTAGTAATCGAATATTGTTAACTGGGGTATAGAGACTCTAAAACATGTCTTTAGCTCACAGGAGTTATACCGAAATTGTAAAAAAAATATATATATATAAACATTTTGCATTTTAGATAAAAAAAAATGTTTTCATCTGTCAATATTCTCCATCCAGAACTCATCTTCTGTGCAACTAAGCTGTATTTTAATTTATAATCATGTTATTCACATCTAATTGTTGGTAGGGACAAGTAGGTCGTTCTAAAATTTTGGTAGGGACATGTCCCCATGGTCCCTATGCAAACCTACGCCCATGCAAAGCAGAAAGAAAGTACATATAATTCAAATAAAACATAACTAGATATAAGAAAGACTCAAAACCAACTGGAGATTAGAATATGGGATTAAAAGAGAACACAGAACAGCTGGGCCCAAACCAAAATTAAGTGCTTATAAGAAACCAAAGACAGCTCTAAAAACACAGTCTAGCATGGGAAAGGTGAGACACCAAATATGTTTAAAGGAGTTAAGCTGAGGATATCAATAGGAAGATGAATTTATAATCTGCTAACCTGAGTTAGACTGGCTCAGGTAATCCTGAGCCACTGTATCTAATTATGCTGCTATAGGCTCTGGCTGCTGGAGGACATAGAAACTACTCTTCCTCTCTCTGCTGCATTCTGCTTCAGTTCTCCAATTTTACATATTTGTTAGTTAAATCTCTAACTTTATGTCTTTCAGATGTAAAAGGCTGAAATATGGCTTAGTGTGCCTGGTTTTCTTGGAGGTTTTTTCCAGTGAAAAGGGAGTTTTTCCTTTTCCACTGTCGCTGCATGCATGCTCAGTGTCAAGGATTGCTGCAGAGACAACAACACAAAGTAAATTTTTTTCTTAGACACAAAACTGAACCAATCTGACTCTGTGATCTGATGTCCCTCAATATGTCATATGTTTTTAATTCCCTGCTATATAAATAAACTACATTGAATTTAATTATGCTCTGGACCTGATCTACTATGGCTTCAATTTCAACTCCTTTAAAAATTTGCTGGCTAACTTCCAACACAATCAATCATTAACAAATATTCGTCATCCTTTTACATAGAGGACTAAACTAATATCCATCCAGAATAATTCCAGAAGCTTTAACAGCTAAAAAAACCATTCACCTCTGGTCAGGATGGAGTTTGTTAAAGGAAATCTAACCAAATATTAGCAAAGTTGGAGTCGGAAAAAACTGCACTAAATTCAAATACCTCAATAAAAGGTCAAAATGCAAATACAGTTATGCATACCATCAAAACGTCTCAAAGGGACTACACATCTCTCAGACTACAGGAAATACAGTTTAAGTTATATTCAGAAAGGTTTTTACCATCGCAAAGTGATGGATTGAAATACTTTTATAACTAAGAGAGGAAACTCACTACAAGCAACAGAGATGTATTGTTTATTGAATTCCAAGTAAAATCATCTAACCCTCTATTGCATGAAATATTACTCAGACATGAAAAATGTTATTTGTGTTTTTTATTTCCTCAAATGGTCTAAATAACAAAAAATACTTTCAAAAAAAGTTATTGGGTAATTGTTACCATATGGCATGGAAAATACCATAAAATCAACTTTTCTTTTAACCAAATACTCATTTTATTTAAATCAAGACTTAACAAATCCCTTTACTGCTTATTGAAATGTTTAGAAAAACATTTGTACATTAAAAATATGAAACAATTTCAACAGTTATGTGAAACAGTTATCTCTTGGTACGTCATTAATTTAGTTTCTTTTTATTTCATTCAGTCATTTTAGCTGTTAAATTTTACTCTCTTTTTGCCTAGTCAGTCAACAAAGCAATTCCTCTCAGCATGTTGCAGGGAAAAACTGCACCCTTTCTTTCAAATTTGTATTTTTAAATTCCTCGGACTCTCATCACTCATCCAGGCTTACACCAACCTTGTTGCCTTCATCACTCTCTACCAGCTCATCCTCACTCTCCTCTAGTGGAACAGCTATTTCAGGCCATTTATTTCAAGTAGATGGAATGCATCGTTTGTGGGGGAAATGGCACAATATTTTACAGATAACCTTCAATATACCTTAAACAGAAAAATATCTAAAAAATAGAAAATGTTTTTATCACCTTTAAAATATAAGTTGTAAACATGGGCTCAGTTTAATTTCATAGTATGCAATTCAATGAGTGTCCATTGGTTTGAATGCACCAGGGTGTTTCTAAATGATGACCTCAAAACTGAATTTCATGATAAAAATTAAAGTTTTCTAACCTTATATAGGATTTTTCTTTTTTTGCTGATTTGATTAAAATGTTAAAAATTTCAAAATAAATTAAAAACTTCTGGGCCATCAGAGTGATGATTTTCACATGTCAGTCTCCACAAGTAAAAAGGGCTGGCAAACAGGATTCGCTGGGCATATGACCCCATAAATTTAATTTACATTAAAGTTAAAGGCTTATTAAAAAAAAAAAAAAAAAAAAAAAAAAAAAAATTTTACTTTTTTTTTTTTTTTTTTTTTTTTTTTTAGAATGTTAGGATAAAATAAATATTGTCATATGGCAACATAGTTCAATTAAGGGCTAAATAAGACTAAACGTTTTCAATATTGAACTTAAGTACATTTGAAAAATGAAATGTTTTTTTATAAAGGGAGTTTAATTCATCAGTCTTATTTAGGAACTTCTATCCTATGAATAAAACGGGTGTTAAAAAAAGAAAGGATGGATTAAATGGCTGCTATCTCGATTATAACCAGCAGAGGGCGCTGTTTGCACACATTCCACATGTCCAACACATCATTTCTGATTCCAGTGAATTCAGAAGCAGACTCAAAGCGTGGATTAGCTTCGGTATTTTCCCAGGGTGTGTCTGTCATACCTGTGTATTAGAAAGGTAAGAGTGTGAAACAAACGTCATGGCGGAAAAAAAAATCCCCACAGTTTATTTTTACCTTCATTAGCTTTTACTGAAATTCGAAGGTTGACCTTAAGGTGATGACATGAGAGGTTACTTTATGGGAAACATGTCTCATTCTTAGGGAAGTAGGATATTAAAAACTAAAAAAAAAGAAAAAAAATCGATGTGGTAGCATTAGAAACCATAAAATAAAAAAGATTGGTTTTCTGTAAGAGAAAAAAATTCATAATATGACAAAATAAATGGCCAACCTGCATAAATATAGGCTAGAATAAACCCATATGACTCATCAGTGTTGTTGAGTAAAAGTCATGAGCAACATGCAGAAAGCTCCCTGCTGTCAGAGAGCTGTGACCTGACCATCAGGTTCTTGCTCCCCCTTCACTGACTATCTGAGCAGTAAACAAACAGGTGTCTGGTATCACTGAAAACACTGGTTTTGGTGGAAACTCAGCACTATTGACTCGTAGCAGCTGCTTGGTTTCATTTTGCGTAATGTCAAACATTTTGGGGAAACAGACTCATCATTTGGCTGCTGAAAATACTTCACATTTAAAGATTTAATGCAAGTTAAACAGTAACTTTATTCACAGTTTAACAGGAAATTTTTTTCAAAAAAAAAAAAAATATTTCTTAAGGAAGCAAAATTGCTGTTTTTGTAGGTAATCAAACATTATCTATAGGATCATTTAAACTTCCGAAGAAATGAATATAGTTATATTTTATATTCATTTATTTATTTGACAGGGACAGTGTTTATTAATAAGCATTCCTGCAAATGCACCAGAATTAGCCAAAAGGCCATTTTTCATCTGTTTTCCCTGGACAGATCTTGAAATTGTCTACCTAAAAACACAACAGTAAGAATTTTACAATGAAAAATACAAATATAAAAAGAAATAAAAACAGCTATAACTCCTCAAAACTTGTTTAAAAATTCAGAATGAATACCTCCATATAAAAATATGTTAGAAAGGAAATGCATGAAGTTCATCATCTTTTAAAAAAGCCACTATTTCTAAGGGAAACAATTTTCTTGAATAACAGATTTTTTAAATTAAATACATGGTTTAATATGTTTAGAATTATGAAATACATTAAGTCATTTGTATGTGTAGCACTTTAGGTTCATATTAATAAATAAATAAACAGAGGGATAAAAGAGAACACATTATGAGATGATTTTATCTCAGTTAATCCATTTTAGATAGTTATATATGATATTCATAAGTTGAACAACTTAATATAAATATTATTTATCAATCTGTAGCATAGGACGCAGGAGTTTGCATCGTTCAGTGTTACTAATAGTAATGCAGTTTATTCACAGTAAAGGTATTATTTGTTTAATACTTTTTGGCTCCAGCTGCAGCAGCAGTGTGCAAAAACAAACAACTGCAGGAACAGCAAGAAACAAATTAAACAGTATTGATAAATAGAAATTATACTTAAAATTGTAAAAAAATAAATAAATAAATAAAAACACAGTCATTTAAATCAAATTATCAACATATCAAGCTTTTCTTCCTTCTCCAAAGATAAGTTTGTCTTGAAGGATTACACTATCGTTGCTCATCTGTGTGTAAATCTGACTCTAATTTTTAATGTATAGAAGTTCCAGTATATCTACATGGTTAACCTGTTAATTGGCCACATCAAAATCCCCAAATATGATTTTGAAAACCTGACAAATCATAAATTAAATCAGATGCTCTTTTCGCCTTTGGGAGGGTCTAGCCTGCTATATAAGTCCTTTTTTCTTAAAATAACTACATTTGTTCTTGAATTGAGGACGCAAAAGAGACTTTTTGCCAATTGAACAAAACAATTTACATTTAAAATAAAAAAAAAAACTCAATTGCAATTTTTTATTTCAAGTCCATATTATTTAATGATATTATTTTAAGAGTAAAAGTCACATTTACCTACTCAAATTAAGGGTAAATACACTTTATTTAAGACATTTTTACTTAATTCTTAATTATTTTTCCAGTGTAATGATGGACATTAGCCTTACTGTGAGGCTACAAATTTGGAGGCACCACATACGTCATATCCCACGTACAGGACCTGATGGTTGGCAGTTAAAGGTGGTTTAATATAAAAAATGTATTATTTTTTCATGGAAACGTGTGTTTTGTTTTTACATTTATACAGAAATTATCATATGTGCAAAAACACAAGGCAATAATAAATTAGTTGTGGTCCTGAGTCTCAGTTGTTGTGTCCTTGGGCAAGGCATTTCACCCACATGGCCTGATGATGGGGGCGCATGTTTGCAGCAGCTTCACTTCTGTTGGCGTGCCCCAGGGCAGCTGTGGCTGCAGTGGCTCCATAGTGTAGAGTAAACACTTTGGAGGCCTCTGACATTAAAAAATGAGCAACATAAGCACATTTTATTTACTATTTGATTATAAATCAAAGATGCTAAAGCATTTTTCTAAATCTATGATATTGTTTTCATTTGGCCAGAGTCTATAATTAATAGGTTTTCCCTTCAATTGTCCTTGACTGATCATCTGGAGGTCAAAAAAATAAAAGTCATTTTTTTCTTTTTGTTTCCTTTTCATTATCAGCATTGGAAAAAAACAAAACAAAATATTTTAGGTCAGTTAAAGCATCTTTTTCACATTAAGGAATCAGAACAGAAGATTATCTTGACAGGAAAAGGCAGAAAAGGTGAAACTCTGCATTTCCAAGCAGTAATCCATGACTTCCTGCTTCCTTTATGAGTAGATGTGTCACCGGAGAAAAGAAGGACACAGAAACCCTGTTATTCAAGCGAGGCAGAGATCTGACGATCACAATATGTCAAGCTTGTTCTGCAATACATGACTTTCATTTCAGACGTTTTAGCAGTCGCCATGTCTGCGACATTGCAGCCAGGGTAACTTACTGTTTTCTATAATAATGAATCAGTTCACTGTTATTTTTATGGCTCCTTTTTAAAGCCAAAGAAAATCAGTTTTCCTGTAAAATGCATTCAATGTCACATGATACCAACAAATTGGCAGAAACAATCTTAGTTATCTGACTTTTCCTGCATGCTCATGTTATTAATAGCCTTAATTACTATAAGCTATGTGATCATCATCCACGTCACCTACTCTGAAATGTCAGATCTGGCACCGCAGGTAGAGAGCGGGCCCTAAACAATGGCTGCTGCGACCAGAACTGTGTCAACAACCTGTTGACGGAAAAATCCTGAAGGATAAACAGCCACGTTCCCTTCCTGCGCAATCTGTTGTTGTGATCAGTGGTTTGAATGCAAACTTCACAGGATTTCCTCAAGGACAAGGAGCAATAGCTCTGCAGAATAATCTGACCAGATTTTTAATAATAAGAATTAAAAGAAGAAAACATCAGATCTGCTCCAAATCTGCAGGGAGAAAAGTCACTGAGCCTATCTGGATGGTTAGACCCCTCCTGTAAGTGAGATGACACGTGGAAAACAGGGGAGCTGCCAGGAATGTGGGGCCCCATGAAAAGCTTTGATATTAATTCATTGACATTTTCAATGTAATTTTGTATTGAAAAAATTCTACAAAGGAAAATTAACAGAATGCAAAAAAGTTAAATATACATTCACTTTAATTTTTTTTACATTAAAATCATCCTGGCAAAATAATAACAGCTTATATAAAAACAAAAAACCACAGCTGTATCTCTGTGCACATGAATGGAAAATAGGTTTTGGATTGTAGAAAATATAGTCCTATTAGGTTTTGCTATAACTTTCATAAAGGACTATTTTTATGCTGGCACTAAGAACTTACTTTTTATCCACGTAGATGATTAAAAACATATTTTTGATGCAGCTGCTTCAGGCTGCTCATGAGTAGTGTTGTTTCTGACAGCCATCTTAGATTTAATCTTAGTATTCAGGACAAAAACTATTATTAGTCTGAGTCAAATTTTAGTCATTATGATGCGTGATAGTTGTCAAGGTTTGGTTGAGGTTTTCAGGACCCAAATGCAGAGGTGAGCTTTTGTAGATTTAATGAAATTACTTAGTACTCACAGGCAACTGAGGCAGGAATCCTACATAAAAAAATACAGAAAAACCAGAACCTTGGAGACATCAGCGAAAACAACATGAGGAGCCAGGAAAAGACGGGGAAAGACGAGGAACCGGCACTGAGGAACAGCACAGGGAGAGTTTATATGGGGGACGGAACAAAGACTGGACTAATGAGCTGATTGGGAGCAGGTGTGAACAGAGGGGTCTAGAAGGGAGCTAGGGAAAAGGAGACCAACACAAGAGGGCGACAGAGGGCAACAAAGAAAAACATAAGAACTCAAATATATCCAGAAAACACAACAAAATAGGAATGAAACCGATAAAACTAGAAAACATGGTGCAAAGTAAAACGGAATACTCTAAAGAATCCTTAATAGAACCAAGACCGTGACAATAGTTTTAGTCAGTTTAGGTCGACTAAAACTAAAATAGGTTTTAGTCTAGTTTTATGTTGCAAAAAAAGTTAACCTATACAATTTTGAATAACAACCAGATTATTTACCAGATTGAAATCTCTTGCCTAGATACTACTATACTACTTTTTGAATCGATGCACTACTTTATAGAAAAGTGTCTCACAAAAGTTATGAAAATAGCAGATCTAGTTTAACACATCATATTGGTTAATATATAACAGACTGACAAGCTAACAAAGTGTACAATAAAAGAATGGTTTTAGACATACAAGGTTTCCTTCCCATAGCAAACACTTCCTGATCTACTATGAATTCTGAATTACACACAGATCAATAAAATCTTCATTGCTCCAAAAAACAAAGAACAAAAACATTCTTCTTTCTATTTTGGAAATTTTGACTTTTTTTTTTTTTACTATTTGCCCCTTAGTTACAGCTGCTCAGGGGTCAAAATAGATTTAAATTCACACGGTTTTCATATAAAAAAAAGTACAGAGAGAAACTATATAATTGCCTTATAATGCCGCAGCAATCCAGACGTAAATTGAATGAATTTGCTAACTAAAATGTTGACATATTCAAAGTAAACATAAAAAATGTTTTAATGACAATACAAGGAAACATTTGGTACATCATATTTTAATAGATAGAAACGAGACCAATGAGAATGATTTATAGATGTCTTTTATGGTTGTAATTAAATATGAATATAAAAATCCTTTTGGGGGAAACAAAAGGATCCTAATTAAATGAACATCTCTGTTGGAAAATGTCTCCCACCGCATGCATGAAGCTGTTGCTTCAGTGACAGATTGCTGGACGCTAAATGCACCAGGAAGCGTTATCGCAGATCCTTCCTCCCAGCAGCTGGAAGACTTTATAACCACCACTGTTCCCAATAACCTGAATAACGTGTTACATTCAGGCTGATTTTGCACACTTTCTACCTTAGTCAGTTAAATAACATGTCGCTGTCATTTTGCACATCTCTGATGTTGCTGCTATTTTATCCAAATATCCATTACTGTAAAAATGTCCATAGCTGTATATTGGTTATTTCTTCTCCAGGTGCACAATTTTTATACTGTTAAAGTACTTTAAACTGCAGTATTTTATTTTTTTATATTTTAACTCTTTACTATTATGTTATTCTTATACATTTTCCTAAGATCCACATTTGTGTGACCATTTTTCTATAATCTTTTTGCTGCTGTAAACACTAGAATTTCCCCATTGTGGGACAATTACATGATTTTTCTATTCTATTCTATTCTATTCTATTGTATTCTAACTAAACTTTAATATTGACACAGATTTTAATACAGGCTGCTAGAGGGAGCCTGTTTACTGCTGAAAAATGAGGGAGAACACAAAGATTATTTATTCTACTGCTGAGTTTCTTTTTTATTTGAAAAATATATAGTGGGGCACATATTTCCCTCTGCTTTTGGGCCCCCCTCAGTCAAGGGCCCTTAGAACCTTCCTAACCCCGCATACAGCGCCCCTGCATGGAGACATTAGGAGCAATCACAGTACAGGTGTTTCAGATCGGGTCATGTGTCATAGTGACTTCATTGACGTATTACTGTGTAACACTGCTGTAACGGTAACTTGAGATAAGAAAGGAAAAGAGGAGGAGAGAAAACATTGAATGCCAGTCCGTCCCACCCCTGCTGAGTACAAATGCAGCGTTTCAGAAACACACTCAGACACAGAGGCGTGCTCTTTCACGTCACACACACTCATCAATCCAAGCAACCAGGACTTAGGGAGATGCCGGCTGGCAGACACTGAGTGAGTCCTCCTCTCTGTCCTCTGTCCTGTCCTCTGTCCTACTCTCTTTCCTCCTCTCTGTCCTACTCTCTGTCCTACTCTATGTCCTCTGTCCTCCTCTATGTCCTCCTCTCTGTCCTACTCTCTGTCCTCCTCTCTGTCCTACTCTCTGTCCTCCTCTCTGTCCTACTCTCTGTCCTACTCTCTGTCCTCCTCTCTGTCTCAGCTTTGTTGTCTGATTGCTGTTCCACGGGCCGCCTGAGCTCATTTATCTCTCGCTGTGAAATAGCCTCTGTTTGCTCAGACTGAGGGACTTTTCAAACTTTTCCGTTCAGTATGCGGCGCACATAGCGTGCTCCCCTCAGCTCCTGTACGTTCTCTCTCCTCCCAGCATGGGAGAGGCAGGAGCACTGAATAGCATTAGGCACCAAGCCACAGGTGGACGTCTTAGATGAATTTTTGATTTGACGCAGTGTGACTGTGAATCAATGCACCAAACCTGTCTGTATGTTTCTGTTGAATTCATGTGATGTTTGCTTTCAGTTCTTTAAACCAGGCTGTCTGTATTTATTTTGGCCATAAATGCAGAGACTCAGAGTGTTTTAGTGCTTATAGAGATTAGACATGAAATGTCACTAGAGTCTTGCAATATAATGACAGCTGCAAAAATAAAATGCTTTTATGGTTTCACTCTATTTTACATTTACAAAATAGTATGAAATGGTCCAATTGCTTTATTAAAAACAGCAATTATTCCTGCTTGTAAAATAAGATAGTGATCATTACAAATTAACCGATGCCGCTTTTTTTAAGGTCTATTCCAATGGCGATTATTTTTTCGACAGTTCCCTGAAATCGACCTACTACTGTTTTTTTTTTCTTTTTGGGCCGATTGCTCCCAATGATTGCAAATGTTATACGTTTAATGGCTCGCAATTTGAACCAGGGAAACATTGAGAAACTAAATAAAACATTATGTGTGGGGTGTGCTTTGGTTGCGCAGTGGTTAGCGTGCATAACCCATGCATGACCCATGCACAGAGACCTTAAGGGCTGGTTATTCTCCTGCAGCAGTCTGTCGCAGTGAGCTTGTCGCAGATATTTTTGATTTATGCTCAATATTGAAGTGTGGTCTGCGCTATGTTATTCCATGCCACAACTCAAGAGGGACAATCAGGAACTAGCTGTGGGTCTAGATACGGCTGAGGCGGTGAGGGCAAATTTGTGGGACAATGGAGGGACATGAGGGCGAAAAAGACAGGGATCCAGGTGGAAAAAGGTCCCAGCGTTCTCGCGCACCTCGCTCTTCTAGCTGGTCCGTCTTAATGAGTCCATTTCCACAATGCAAACAAAACAAGCCAATAAGGTAGCAAACAGGAAATATGCATAGTGTAGAGAGGATGTAGATTTGACCAATCAGATGCCTCCTGTCTGCGGTCATCTACAGTTTTGAAAAGGTGCAGCAGAGTGTCTGCGTAGGGGGCGGGACATATCTGCATTCACTGCGACACGCATGTAGACGACCTGGTTTCGAAGTGTGAATCAGCCTTTTCTCTCTATTTTCCACCTTTGAAACACTGAATGAATGAATGAATGCATGAATGAATAACTTTATCTAATAAAAAAAAGGAAAAATTTAACAGACACAAATATTATTGATACATAGAATTAGATTATGAGTGTATGCTGGTGAAGATTCTCTGTCATCCATGTCACAGTCATTCCAAAAAAATAAAATAAAAAAAATCCACTGGACTTTCCAAGTTTGAAGACGTTTCGTCTTTAAACTTTGTTGGGCTACTCTATAAAACCTCGAACTCAACACTATACCTGACATTTTGAATTGAAAAAGCTTCCTGGATAGGAAACAAAATGTCTTTAAACTTGGAAACAGAGTCCAGTGGATTGTTTTAATTTAATTGTTTTTGGAATGATTATAAATGTAATTCTTATGTTTGAAAGGGGGTGTGATCGCTCTGCTTCTCCTTAGTTCTTTGCACCAACATATTAACCCATTGCTTCCCAGACTTTTCTTGCAAAGCCCCCTGTTGGCTCACCAGAAAGTTTGCACGACTCCTTAATTCCACTTCTAGCCAAACTTCTTCAATAGTTATTTTTCTGCAGTGAAAGAAATTACGCAAAAAGATGAAAACCTTCTCTAAATCACAAAGCTAACACCTTTAAAGTCTCTTTATTATAAGTTTAACTTTTTATTTCAGTGTGTAACTGAAGCCAACATTTATATTGTTATATAAAAAAAATACATAGGTCTGAATCAATAAATGAGATTAATCGATTATTGAAATAATGGTCAACTAATTTAGTAATCGATTAATCATTAACTGGAGTATAGAGACTCTAAAGCATTCCTTTAGGTTATAGAGCGACCCACTCAGAGCAGTAATTATACCATCCATCATCCATTTTCTCCCGCTTCGTCCTTGTCAGGGTCACTGTGGGGCCTGTGCCTATTAGCGGCCCCACCGGTGAGAGGTGGGATACACCCTGGACAGGCCGCCTGTCTGTCGCAGGGCAACGCAGAGACACCCAAAGACGTACAACCGTGCACACTCACACCAAAGGACAATTTTTAGAGAAGCCAATTAAACCAAAAGTCGTGTTTTTAGACTGTGGGAGGAAACCGGAGTACCAAGCGCCCCATTACAAGATCACAAAAAAAACTCTAAACATTTTGCATTTAAGATAAAAGCATTTTTGTCAATATGATCTATCCAGAACTCCATAGTTCACCTGGTTTAATTACATTAAAAGTCTTCTTTAGGCAACCTTTGCCTCATTATTAATGGATTTGCAAAATAATCGTTAGTTGCAGCCTTAAAGTTACATTTCAAAATTCTTTTCTACCAGACCCCCCATGTAAAAATTACTTCACACTTTGGGAACCACTATTAAAGGGAATTATATAACTGATATAGGTTGGTAGAAACAGAAAAGTGATTGATAAGCAACATGTTCCTCTTGCATTTACCGTTATTTGTAAAGCAGCCATATTGGATACTGAACTTCTGTTGGAGGACCAGCTTTACATCAAGTTCCTGCTGTGTTTCTCCCTCATAATTCAGGAAAATTGACTTCCATTTAAAACATAGAGCATCTTTAGCCTGTTAAGCAGTCAGACTATTTAAAAGGTTTACCTTAACAACAGCCTGATGCTTTCAAACAGCCAATGTTTTCCTTCCTTTTTTGAAGTTTAGGGAAAATGTATGAGCCTTTTTATCCATATAAACATACAGCAGGGGAAGTTTAGTATCTTAAGTTTTTTTTTTTCCTTATCCAACATTTTCCAGTCCAAAATGGCCTCCGGCAGCAGGATGTTTCACATCAACCATGAACATTTCCATAACCACCATACTGTTGTTGTAAATCTGCTTTGATAACCAGTGATTCTAAGGCTTTTTCTCTAATCGTCTCCCAGTCTGGTGTAATAAAATGTGCTTATATGGCTCCAGTAAGTCGTTTTTACCCACAGGAAGTCACTTAGAGTCATTTTGGTTGAATCAAAAGTTGTAAATCGTTTGCTTTATAAAGGTTAACAAGCCCAAAATCGTTTCAGAACCACAATTAAGGAAATAGGGTGTATTATAAAGTTTACTGAAAATTATTGACGGTAAAATACATTCAATGTCTGACTGGAACAACTTTATGGCTTCTTATCAGCCTGAAAGACCAAAAAAGTATATCTATCTGATGTGTAATCGTTTTAGTGCATGGATATAAAACAGTTTTTATATGGGTATAAAATGGATGCAGAAAGGCTTGAATGGGAATGCTGGCGTCCAAAATGAGGATATGAACTTGCAACAAGGTAAATTACACTTTTTATTAAAAATAAACCTCACTGATTGTTAAACTGCATTTAAAACTAAACCGTTTGTCTGTTTAAACAACTCTTTGGGGTGAAAGTTGAGGAAAATCACATGTGTGTGTTTAAAAAAAAAAAAAAAAAGCTGTTGTTTTTAAATCTTCAAATGGTTCACTGTAAAACCAGACCCCCCCAGGTGCAGACGGGTTAATAGTTACACTCAAACGCTGTTGGCTCTCACCTAGCAGCACACTGGTCAGTATATTTTCAAAAGTGCGTGCAAGGCGGAGACTATCTCTCTGCACACAGAGCGAGGTCGTTGGTAATTCCTGGGGGTTTTTTTCGCGTCTGAGCTTCCTGACTGGCTCATTCAAACCAAAGCTGGGGTCAGTGCTGCCGATAAGGTGCAAAAAAACAAGCCTGTCTGTAGAAATAAATTATTAAAGCAGGCTTCTTGTCTCAGTGTCTGTTAGTCACAGATAGTGTGGAGTCATTAGCACCCCGCCCTGTGTGAGTGTTGACATACTGAACCTGCCCCTGTTTGTCTTTCAGTGTTTAGAAACCCAACAGCATTCCCTCTGCATGCAGCACCCCAGTTCACACACATTGCACTTGGCAGTGGTGTATTATTTGTTCTGGGCCTATTGTGGGCCAGCCAAAACACAATTGAATGGAGAGGGACTAAACAATACAGTGGGTCTAATATCTCTGTCTCTCCAACGTCCACAGCAGCAACAACACCAATCCGGATCCTGCGGACTTCCCACCTCAAGTGCAGTAAAAACAATTCACCGGAGAGACCATATTGACCTCCCTCTGCTGTCGAGAGAGCACCTGATCCCTTCAGGGCAAAACAGGGAACCGACTCTGCTGGAAACACTGCTACAACAGGCCCCAAGCGTAGAGAGAGAGAGACAAGATGCTGGCTCAAATCCTTGAACAGATGTGGGTGGACCCCGAAGTGCTGGAGGCCCTCAGCGAGGAGCAAAAACGAATTCTCTTTCTGAAGATGAGAGAAGAGCAGGTACGTCGCTGGAGAGCACGAGAGGAGAAGGAAGAGAGAGAAGGAAGGAGCAACAGGAACACAAGGCCTAAGAAAGGTAGAGCTCATCACGCCATTCATCATACTGGTTAAACTGGCAGAAGGAGCATTTATCATTCATTCCAGTAAATTACAGTGGAACAGTGGAATGGTACAAAAGGATTTATGAACAGGAGGAGCAGCATTTTTAAAAAGCTGGATGAATATGGGTGTTTATCTGATCGAGGCACCAGATAATACTCCTATATTCACATATAATCACTTAGAAGCTCTTCCCTGAGCATATTTTGATGCACTCATACCAAACTTATACAGATTTAAATTGATCAAAGTAATAATTTCTGTTAAACCTTAAACAATCCACAGTCCATCAAAAACAGCACCTAGAATAAGAGTTTCTGCTCCAAGTAAAATCATTTTTATGAAGCCATGCTAACGTAACCTTGCCTGCAAGTTGTATTCTCGTGGCATTTGTGCATTCAAACAACACACAGGAATCCATCTTGTCCAGCTCCAGCTGAAACTGTTGGAGACCAAAACAAAACTGCTCCCCAGGCATGTTGCCATAATATGGTTTAAAGCTGTGACGAAAGCAGTCCACAGCTGAACCCAAATACCCAGCAGCAGAGGAGGACATATGTGTAGCTGTCAGAATCCATGATTTCGTCTGTGAAAGAAGAACTTAAATGCTTATGTTGTTGTGGTTTTTAATGCTGTGTGCCGCTATTTGATTCTTTACCATGATTGGCTTAAAACCAGACTTTGGTAGGCGGGTCCACCAATCGGCCAATCAGCTGATTTGATTGCAGATACGAATTTATCAATCCGGTTTGGGATGTTATGCATATTGATAAACTGAAGGAAAGATAACATTCTTTCAAATGTTCAAGATAAAAACAGGAGCAATCATTTTATGTCCCAGAAAGAAGGATTTATGAAACCATGTTAAGACAGATAATACAATTACTGAAATCAGTATTTTGTTTTTTTTTATCTGACTGAACATGGGCCACTTATTCTTATGAAAATATACGAAATGTTCAGAAAGGTTAAATGTTAAATTCTATTTTTTTCTGTCCCGTGACTTAAGGTGTTTTTAAGTAGATATAAAAGCAGGAAGAACACTGGAAAAACGATATAGAAATAAGTAAAAAATTCTTAAATCAAGTGTATTTACCCTTAAAATAAGATATTTAGATAAAATGCGCTTGAAATAAGACAATGCAATTGTGTTTTCTTGTTTTAAATCTAAATCGTCTTGTTCCATTGGCAAAATGTCTCTTTTATCTCCTCAATTCAAGAACACATGCACTTTTTTAAGAAAAAATGACTAATATCGATTTATATTTTTTCCAATGAATATTTCAGAACGAACACAGGATCAGTTGTTTGGAGAGCAGATTAGTTTGATGCTATACCTCTCCCAGCTTTAGCAGTGCACTGCTAGTCAGCTGGCTGAAACATTTTTCCTTATTATTAACAAACAAAAATGTAACTGTTTGTTTAGTCATCTTACTAAAAAATGAACAAACCCTACCTTATGCTACATCTATAGATAGCATAGTGATATGCAACAGACTTTACCTGTAAACTAAAAATAAAACTAGACCTAGGTGTTTATTGTAGATCTTTGCTTTTGTCAACCTTTTCATAATGACATCATACATATCAAATGTGCAAAACTATAAAAGTAAAAATGTGATGGTGGATATTGTCATATGTTTGTATGTTTTTATATGATAACCTCATTCTTGTCTGTCTCCTATATGTTTGACATTAAAATCTGGAAACTTTAAAAATCAGGTGAAAAACAGAAGAAAAATATTCAAGACTTATTCAAGAGTTATTTTGGCAAAATTAAAAGTACCCTCACTCTACAAATGTTTTTTTTCTCTTGGGCGCTAAATAAAACTTGACAGACAGCTAGTTTTTATAATTTTAATATAGTTTGTTTTATTCACCTTTAAAACAGAGAATTTAACCTATATACAGTTGTACTTTGAAGAGAGTACAAGGTTTATTCCTCAGTTTGGTCACATTAACAACGCTTTTTCAACTGCTTTTTCCAAGACTAGGTTAAGCTAAGTTAGCATGCTGCTAGCTCTCGCTACAGCTAGCACAAAGGTGGCAATAAACTGAGAGTTCATTAGAAATTCACGCATTTTACATCAGTGCTGTTTCATTCACAACATTATTGTATCCAATTGTTTGTTTTTAATAGGTATATACTTTTTATTAAAGTTAGTAGCAACAAACACAGTTTGTTCTGAAGAGGATACTTTAATAATATGCTGGTGAAGATTCTCAAACATCCAGGTTATAGTCATTCATAAAAAAAAACACTAAACTTTATTTTCCAAGTTTGAAGAATTTTCACTTCCCATCCAGGAAGCTTTTTCAGTTCAAAGTATCTGGATAAGCATTGATTTCCAAGCTTTAAAGAGCCCAACAAAGCCTTGTTATGGCTTAGAACAGAGGTCTTCAACAAGGGCCGCAGAGGTACAGCATTGGGGGTTGCAAAAGTTTTGTTTGCTTGGACTTTTTTTATATACCCCCTGCATTTTTTTTTCCAGTAATTGAAATGTCTTTAAATACACATTAACATGAATTCAACACTCTGTTTTAAACAGATAAATGGAGGCACACCTGTCCCATTAACCAGGAATTCGAATCAGAAATACTTTAATAATCCAAGGGAGAAATTACTTTCATTACATTACTCCATCTGTAATAGAGTGACCATAGGACCAATTTGATATAACACAATTTCAGACAATATAGATAATTAGGGGGTCCCTGCTCCATCTCACCATCAGTTTGGGGGTCCTTAGAAAATATGCTAATTGAACCGGAAGAACGGGGAGGAATGGGGAGTCTTTGAGGTCTTTGTCAGCCTGCAATACCCAATACTGGTCTATGCATCTGAAATTGGGAGTAGTTAGGGTCATTGTTGGCCTGGCTGACTAGGTGAGATGTCTTGGTCCCCTGCATGGCGATGAGGATTATGATAGCGGGAAGGAATCAACTCTATCGCTTTGTGGTAGGTTTTTGAGAGCTGGAACCTGAGTCCACCCCTTCAATGGGGGGATGGACATTGTGCATTGAAAAACCCTCCTGGATGGGAAGGGAAATGTCTTCAAACTTGGAAAACAAAGTCCAGTGGTTTGTTTTTCTTAACTATTTGGATACTTGAATAATGTATCACAAATATTTAATTCTGTAATCTTCTACACTCTAAGCGTACATAAATAATGAAGCAGGAGTTGTTTCTAAGGTTACCAATCATGTTAAGAGTTTGTTTGTTGTTACTCATCAAACCCAGCCCTCTTTCATTAAAAGTGCTAACCTGTTTTACAAAGACGCCCTCATCTTAACTAGTTTAGCTGCACAATAGGAGTGTGAGTTTACAGTGTTTTTTAACAGAAAGCCTCTGTCTCAGCCTGTTAAATTACTGCATAGGCTTAAGGCTGAAGAAGATTGAGTAAACCCTGTGGTTTGGGGAGTCGCCACTCTTTAAACCGAATATCAAGTTACTATCTTTGTTTACCCAATCTCTGCCATGTCACCTGAGAGGAGGCCGAGTGGGAGCCGTCTGGGTGTTAGCATTACAGAAGATACCCAGTAGGACATCTTTATGAGTGGCTTCATGGGTTCACGTGATCGTATAGGCGTCACACTCAAGCACATTTAAGCCTCATCCTGTCGCTAAATACACTGGCTTTTAAATCTTAGGGCAACTTTTTAAAATTCATATTTTGGCAAAGAAAAAAACATAAATAGGATTTATTTCAAACTGAATCCTGATATTTACTTCTACTAATCTAAAACTGAACTTTTCCTTTTGCTAAGTTCTTTAGATGAATTATAATGCTTTCAAAGATGCATAATGTCAAAAGTGGCTGATATTTAAAGCCGTTTCATTTCTGCAGCTACCTTTCACATTTTGGAAGGTTTTCAGCTGACTTGGAGGTTTTCTTTGAAAAAAAAAAAAAAACTTCTGTCTTCCTTATCCAGATGTATTAAGAAACAGGATTATTTTTAATTTCTCCTGTTTTTTAATTTAACTTTTCCAGAAAGCTTTTTCCAAAGATCTGTTGTTTGATTTGTGCTGCTGAAAGCTTTAAGAACAGCACATTCCTGCTATATAACAGAACAAGCCTCTCTGTCTTCTTATCTTACTCATATAACTCAGTGACTGCAGCTGATCATAAAAGTTTGCATGCAGACAGATTTATGTTTGAGACGGCCTATAGTGACATCACACCAAGATGTTTCCACAATGACCCCCCTGTGTGTGGTGATTCTTGCTGCTTGAGAGAAACACAGCCTTCTTTGTTTCACAGTTTCCTTAAAAGACATTGAGCTCATGTGATTATCACTGACACGTCACTGATGATGATGTAGACCTTTTAACCTGGTTAGCATTTGGCAGAAAGTGGAGCAGTGCATCTTTATCTGTGACATCACGGAAGGTATTTAATGTTTAGAGTTGTGGAAAACACCTCAGCTGTTTCTCATTGTCATGAGCAGCTTATGTTTAACCACTGTCACGATAAGATATAATTATACACTGGAAAAAAATCGAAATCTAGATAAGTAATTTTTTCTTAAAATAAATGCAGTTGATCTTGGATTAAGGAGGTAAAAGAGACATTTTGCTAATGGGACAAGTAAATTTACACTTAAAATAAGAAAACACAATTGCATTGTCTTATTTCAAGTGCATATTATCTAATTATATTATTTTAAGAGTAAAAATACTAAGTCCATTGGCAAACTATTTCATTTACCTACTCAAATTAAGGGTAAATACACTTAATTTAAGATATTTATTACTTATTTCTAGAATGTTTTTCAAGTTTCACATACGCTACAAAAACTGAACTAAAGATAAGTAAAAATGTGTCAGAGTAGGTGGATTTACCCTTAATTTGAGTTGGTAACTTAGACACTCTGCCAATGACATTAGTATTTTTGCCTTTAAAATACGATAACCAGATGTTACACTGCAAAAAGATCTAGAAATAAGTGAAAATGTCTTAAATTAAGTGTATTTATCCTTAATTTGAGAAGGAAAAATAATATGATCTGCCAATGGAATTACTCTTAAAATAAGATCATTAGATATTATGTACTTCAAATAAGACAATGCAATAGTTTTTTCTTATTTTAAATGTAAATTGTTTTGCTCCATCGGCAAAGAGTCTCACTTACCTCCTCAATTCAAGAAAAAATTCACTTATTTTCAGAAAATATGACTTATTTAGATTTACATTTTTTCCAGTGTATGCAGTTGAAATAAAATGACGAAAATTATGAAGTTGTTTTTTCTATTTTAAATGTAAATCTTAATTGATCTTCTCTGAATTGAATTGAATCTTTAATCATTGAACATTGGTTCGTTACAACTGAGAGAGAAGCTTTAAAATGGGGGTGCAAGGTCACTCTCAAGGACTCCCAACTATATACAACCAGGGCTATAGTATAATAGTTTATATAAAATCAAATTAATCTTTAAGAACAGCCTAGTTAAAGTTCTGACCAAAATCCACATAAGAAAGCTGTTATAAGACTGCAATACAAAAACTTATTTTAAAAAAATAAGGGGAAAATGAGTTTATGTTGTATTTGATAAGGTAAATAAGATAATCTGCTGATTACAATTTTAGTATGAATATTTTTGCCCTTACAATAAGATAATTAGATAATATGCACTGGAAATAAGTGAAATCGTGAATTCTAAATGTAACTCATTTTATTCCATTGGTAAAACAACTGAAGATACTCTTATTTCAAGAAATAACCACATATATGTATTTATGTTCGATAACCCAAAACTGCGGTGCATTGATTTTTTTTTTCTATTAATTTTTGTTATCAAAATTCTCCTTATCTAGATTTGTTTGTTTTGTCTTTTTTTGTTTTTATTCCACCATTGTTTTTAATTTTTTGTTTGTCAGGTTAGATATTGACAGAAAGCATCCTGCAGTAATAACACAGATTAACATGTTTAAGGTGTTTAGGGGAGAGAAATCTGGGGCTCATGTCTCTCACAGTATCTATCCTTGTACAACAGCGCGCCCTACTGTCTGAAACTGGTTATTGAAAGGCCTGCTTCAGTCAGACCCCTGCTGAATGTCTTTTATTAGAAATAAATACACTTTATGTTCTTGTTTTTTCTATTTTGCTTTTAGCTTCCAGTAAACAAGTGAGCTGGCTCCTTAGTCGGGATGGTGAAGTGAGCGTGGTTGTGATTGGGGAGGTGGATGAATTTAGATCCTCCAAAGTCCTACAGAACCACATGAACAACAGGTAGAAACTGAATAATGTATATCAAATTCTCAGTGAAAATATGAAATACCAGCATAAGCAAGTACTGTCCTCAGTAACACCTAAACAGTGAAAACAACAGTTGATATCGCTCTCTTGCAGACTAACTGATGGTACGAAGTGCAACCAGACGGTGGACCTGCTGCCAGGAAGTGATGCCCAGCAGCACAGCATCAAAGGCGAAGCCAGGCTCCCTCCAACAGATGTTAATGTGAGTCCCAGTGTGCGTTTGTATCTGGATTTTAGAATACAATATGGCCAGCGCGTTGGATTCTGATCAGCATATCTTAAATCACACGCAGGAGGATCCAAGTTCCCCGAACAACCAGTCATCTGAGGAGGACTGCAGCACTGATGAGGACCCAAAGGACTCAGCTGAAGACAGTTGCAGTGAATCAGGCGGCAGCTCGGAGAACGTTAGCAAGCTCAATCTCGCCTACAGGCCTCATTTTCAGAGAGAAAGCAAGCTGCAGATAAAAAGCAGGCAGACAGACCTAGAGAAAGACCCCCAACAGGACAAAGGTGAGAGAATCAAAGGATTCCAGTCTGTGGGATGAAATTAGGATACCTCAATAAAGTCTATATACCCCTTGAAATTTTTATTTTGTTACTTTATAGCCACAAACTTCATTGATTTTATGAGCTGGATCAGCCAAATAGCTAATCGTTTTATATTTAAAGGGTCAATTAGAGGGAAGTATATGATCAAATATTATCTTGGCACTAGTATCCATTTGTTATCAAAGTATAGTTGTTTTCTTCCAACCCTGCAGAAAGACACTTGCCTTCATTGCGATACCACTTCTAGGCATTCCACCCATTTCGTAACATCTGGCTGGCGAAGACACATCTTCGTCACTATAGACGTTAGCTTAAAGGGTACAATTTCTCTTAAGGAGTAGATTAGCTGCTAAAAATACCACTTTTTCTTTAATGATTGTGCTCTTTTCCTTACCGATTGCTGATTGGAGAAAATGGACACGTTGCTTCCTGGATGCTGCGTGTCTTGACCCCTCTATGTGTATCAGCTGCTTGGTTTTCCAGGACCTTTCTAGGGGCTGCTGCTCAGGAGGAAGAATTCTTGAGGATTACTCATGACTACTCATACTTTGTCCATGATTTTGATAAATAAAGGCATTATAATGTAGTTAAGCGCTCAAAAACGATATATGCCCTTCAAAGATAAATGATAGATAGATTTCCTGACACAAACATTTGAAAACTCTAGCGGACCGGGAAAGATCCGCTGCTTTTGGCTCCACAGTTCTGGCCCTTGTAGATACATTAAGGTGGCAGCATCAAGCTGTGGGCAAGATGGATGGATCTAAACACAAGAAAACCCATTAGTCCCCCCACATCCAACCCAAAGAATCAGCTCATTAACAAGGCTCTGTAGAACCCCACTGCATGCCTAGGAGGTTATTGATTCAGGTGTTGAGGTTCAGGGACATGCCAGAAAGCTGCAGGACAGCAGCCATCATGGATGGGAGTTTGATACCCCTGTGCTAGAGGCTGTAAAAACCTTAAGATTGGGGTAAAAGTTCACTTTCCAACACTCCAACAGCTCAAAAAATACAGCCAGGACTACAGTAGAATGGATTATGTCAAAGCAAATTAATCTATAAACGGCCTAGTAAAAGTCTGGACCAAAATTACAAAAATTATCTAAGGATAAGTTTTTTGTCCCTTAATCTGAGCAGGTTAAAACAACGATCTGCCAACAGAATGCCTGCAGTGTTATTTGCTGTTGACATAAAATAATTACATGTTTTTACACTTGACATAAGATAATAAAGCTGTTTTTTTTTTTTACTTTTTAAGTAAATCATTGTATTCCATGGCAAAATGTTTTATTTACCAGCTCAAATCAAGAGAAGGTAAACTTATTTCAACAATGAAACACCTCACAGTAAAAAACAAATTGCTACTTTAAAACCTACAGTGTTAAACATAACATTTGGTCCCACTCCAAATTAGTGTAAAATTTACTCTATAACCAAAGTTAACTTTTCAGAGTTAATTTGACTAATTTTTGTGTCATAATCAATAAGATCTCTGAGTGACTAATGGGTAATCAACACTTTATAGAGTAAAAGTTATACTGCAAGGCTGTCAAAGTTCACACTAACTATTAATTCCAAAACTTGAGCAGATTTACACTCAGCAGAGTTGTAAATACTCATACTTATACACCAAGAGTCAACTGCAACACTGAGCCAGGTTACATATGCTGCTGCCCTGTGCCGTATAAAACTTACACTGATCTCAGTGTCAGAATTTGTGAGTTAATTTTACTCCCGTTAGTGTTGATTTTTTTTTACAAGTGTTAAACGAAGTAAGTTGTCAGAGTAATTCTTATTTTACTTTATACCTAATTTCGACTCTGACTAGAGTAAAATTAACTGTACTGGGCAGGACCTTATGTAACCTGGCTCAGTGTTGCAATTGATTCTTGGTGTATAAGTATGAGTATTTACAACTCTAGTGAGTACATTAAGACCGGTTATTTTACTCTGTAGTAAAATAGGTTGACTCTGAACTTTTAACACACAATTTCTTCTATTCTCAGCGTGGTTGTCATTGATGCTCTTATGGAGCTTGAGCTCAAAGTAGGTGTAGGTCCATCACAGGAAATCTAATTTAAAAAGTATTAAAGTTTGTGTCTGTAATGTACAAAAAATTTTAAATAAATTAAAGATGTATAAACAAGTGCTTATTGGATTTCTACCTGCTTATGACTAGTCTGGTTAGATTCTGATCTGCTGTCGCTGAAATTTCCCCTAATTCAAATCAACTTAGCAATAATTCCTGGAACTCCTTCTGCTCTCTTTTTTTAGAAACTTTGTGTCACACAGAGACGTCAGAAAACGGAGGCCGTGTGGCTCAGCTGAGGAAGGCATTCGCAGACAAACCCTCCAGCAAACCGTCTTCCTGCAACAAACCTCCCCTACCTGTCAAACCAGCTCATCTACAGAAAAGAAGCACAGCACTCGTCCATTAAGCCCGGGTAGTTTCCACCCTGCAGTACGTCAACATCTGACCCCTGAAGAGCCAGAGCTGACGCAAAACGCTGCAGTTGTTTGAACTCCAGCCAACCACAAGTTGTGGAGAAATACCCTGCAAGAAGGACGTGTGATTTTGTATTATTTTTTATTTAAAATGTCCGCCTCTAAATGGAGAAGCGTCCGTTGAGCGGAGCAAGACTTTCTACTGATATCAGACTTTATGGAGCAACTACAATACTGTGAGGTTGAGATGAATTTCACAGTCTGTGAACGTTACGGCAGACACTGTGGGACCTGTCCACAGGAAAGAGACACAAACACACCGCTCGGTGGAAAAGCACCACGGTTTCCTTACTGGGATTATGTAAACTACAATTGTTGGAAGCTTAAAAGCGTTGATCAATCACTCATATTCTCCTCCATGTTCACATTACTTACCTCTACTCTAGACTTTATCTTGATATCTTTTGAGGATCAAATAAAACTACTGAATTCACAATAAAACAGACTGTTTGTACTTTTATCCTTAAAGGGATTTTAGACAATTTAATTACATATCCTCACATTCACCCAGGAACGCTCCCTTGCAAACGTTCACTGACAAGCACTGACCTGCTCATCGTGAGCCCTTTAGGCTTTAATATATTACTCAAGAACCTGTCCAAGTGTTAGAGCGAAACCACTAAGCAGCTTCTGGACAACAAACCCTTTTTGTTGACTCATTTTTTAAACTATATAACTTAATCTAAACAAATAAGCTGCTTTTTAGCTTAAATTGAATTTAAGCAAAGTTCATGGATTATTTCTCACTATCTCTTATTTCAACCCACCGAATACTAAATGTGAAAGGAGATGTTTTTATGGTTTATGGTTTAAAGTTGCCTACTAAATGTATTTAATGAAGATGTATAGAGATCAGGCTTATTAGGCCCCTTTGATCGACTCTAACATCTTGAGGAAAAATATATCTTTGTGCCAGCTTTGTTACACCTTTCACTTTTCAAACACACTTTACATTGTGGTTACATTTATCACCAGCAAAAGGACATTTATCTATCTAATTATAAAATATTTTTTATTCGGTTATGCTTACGATGCCAACTTTCCCTTAATTTTTGAGCCATTGAACACATGTTAGCAAGCTAAGCCATCATGATGGTAAATTATTAGACATTAGCATGCTAATGCTAGCTAAAACGCTGTCCTTTGTTGCAGCAGAGCATGGAAGTGTAACCTTCATTTTAATAGTGTGTGAAGACAGTTTAATAAGAAGAACAAACTTGTGCTTCATGTTGAGATCTCATGTGTTTAATCCTCCTTTTGTGTGTGGTTAGCAAAAACATCTAATAGCAGTCAGTTAGCATCTTTAGCATCAGTATTTACAAAGAGATTACCAGTTTTTATGGGCTATTTAGAGAGGAGTCAGGAAGAAAAAGCAGCTTTTTTGAATGAATACTAGTTTAAGATCTAAGGGTTGAGCTTTCTTTCACCGAGAGGAAGTCTGACTGTCAGTGTTAAGGCTTGCAGGGCTATTGGCACACCTTTGTGTAAAGCCGTGCAAACACTGTATGGTTTTTTGCCCTTTTCAGACTGAATTTTTTGATTGGGCTGAGTTTCAGTTTGAGTTTGTGTAGTATACAGGGGGTAACGATAGGTGTTTAGCTTCTCATGATCACCTCCCAATCAGGAATCGTTAGGTCGGGATGTTTGAAATTCAGTCGGCCGTCGGCGTTGGGTCACACAGTGTGAGAACATGCATTTTGAGCCATGAACTTTTAAACCCTGTGGTTTTGTCGTACAGTTTGAGCTGTAGCTGTGTGAACTATTGAAATTATTGCAGTGTATGACCGGTGTAGGTACCAGATCTGCTCGGGGCCATGCCCCTTCTTATGACGTCATTATATGGCAACTCCACTCTAACAAACTATATTGCACCAGTTTTGGAGTTTGAACATATTATTACCTACATTTCCTTTTATTTTACATTTCATCAGCAATTTAAGTAGCTGAAAATAAAAAAAAACAATCATTGTCCATCTTGAAGGAAAGTACTGCCTTCTAAGAGAGACTTAGCTCTGCCATTTAACAAGGTGACACAAAAAGTCTGAGTTTAGTTTTATTCTTTTTTTTAAGATATGAGGGCAGGGAGGGACGAATGGAATATCCTAACAAATGAGTTTCATAGAGATTTTATAAAAGGAAACAACAGTTATTCTACTTCTAGAAAACGAACGGTTGTTGTTGATACAAATTCAAAAGTAGTTTAGCTTAATATGGCTAACTGACCGAGCTAAGAGAGGCAAATCTGTTAGCTTTGTTCTTACTATGTTCACTATAAACAGATTCTTTTTTTTTTTTTGTCATCGATCAGGTAAAACTTAATCGGTCATTTCACATGCTAACGGATGCTGCATGATGTTAATATGGTTGTCTGGGCAACCACTATGTTTTACATCATGTGGCAACGTTCAGCCAATCATTTAGCGAAACGTCACTGGCATGCACCAGACCCGAGCAGATATGATCACCCGAGGAGATCTGGTATTTACATCGGCTTAAGAAGGCTGCTGTTAGATCCAGCCCAAGAAAACTGAGCTGCTGCTCGAGGCGTCCAAGCCAGTAGAGGGCCCAGCTTGAAAGAGCTCCTGTGTGTCGCTGAATGTGTGCATTGATGACTGAAAGACATCTTCTGCCTCCATTTATCTGTTTACTACAGTGTATTTAATTCATGTTAATGTGGATTTAATGACATTTGAATTAGTGAAAAAAATTGCAGGGGGGAATATAAAAAAAAAAAAGTCTAAGCAACCAAAACTTTTGCGACCCCTATGCAGAACTTCCATGGACCCCATAGGGGTCATGGACCTATGCAGAACTTCCATGGACCCCATAGGGGTCATGGACCCCCTGTTGAAGACCTGTGATCTAGATCATTCTTTTTTTTTTTTTATTGGGGAATTGGAAAATTCGAAGAATATGATTAACTGCAGTTACTATAGGAGGTTTAGTGATAAAAACCAGACTTCTCTATGGTTTCCAGAAGAAGATTATTTAAAATTTTTATGTTTTTCCAAGAGCAGTGTTTTTGATTGTGGGGCTCTGATGGTCGTGGCATGCAGTCACCGCTATATAGTTACATAAGACTTATATAATTCAATAATTAATGAAGAGAGTTTCTATTTCCAATTGTATCATTATCAGCATAGTACCAGTAAAAACCATGGTAAGGGCTTGGTGATATTGCCAAGTACAACCAGAATACATCCGGCTCACCATTGATTGATAAAAAATGCACTAAACTACAATGTTTAAAATGTCAAGTGACTTTGCTATGAGAATAAATATGTTTAATCCCTTTCTACTAATTCACCGGATCTGTTCCAGAAATAAGATCCCCACCCTACCTCTTTTTTTCAACTTTATATCTGTATATTATGGTTGTTCTTTCTGGTTTTATGTTTGCATTTCATTGTAGTCGTATAGTATATAGAGTGTAATTGGAAGAAAAATGTAAGTATAATACAGATGGTGCAATCATGTTTCGCTGCACTGCACTGAGCATGTCCGGTGATGATGTCATCTAAGCAATAAAACAGAAAATATGTAATGTATGCATCCGTTCTCACAGAAAAGTCATTTTTAACATTTTATACGATATAGTTTAGTATGCTTTTATAATTAAGGATATAAATAAGTAAATGGGGATATAAATAGTAGCGGCAAACAGAATCTCAATACATCTGGCCCTCGATTTTTAAACCTTTTACTCCATCCTTCCTCTACCTTACTTCCTGTCTTTAAAGACATAAAGAGAATCAGTTTTAAGATTTAAATGTGCCGCTTGTAATCATTCAAGGAATGAATGTTTATGCTTTAATAGTGTGTAATGACATTAGACAACATTACGTGGCAAACTTCCTC
Source organism: Cyprinodon variegatus (assembly GCF_000732505.1). NCBI lineage: Eukaryota > Metazoa > Chordata > Actinopteri > Cyprinodontiformes > Cyprinodontidae > Cyprinodon > Cyprinodon variegatus. Next base: position 134,599 of record NW_015150505.1, read on the forward strand.
AGGCTCTGATACAATCTCTAGTGTGGGCTCGCCTTTCGGGAAACCCCTGCAGTCCACCAGATATTAGAAGCTGTGAAAACCGTGAAACAGAGGCAACAGTCTCTCTCTTTTATGGTTTGTTTGAAACATAGTTACTCCCTAACTATTCGGTCATATGTTCACTTTACTTGGTCACTAATTAATTCCTTAATCTCCTCTCATGCTGATTGTGCCGATAGTTCTGTGTTTTACCCAAAGTATTTGTATTGAATATTTTCTACCTATTTGCTGTTTGTGTGGAAAATGAAAAAGAAAATACATTTTGAGTGTTTGTTTTCTTTCGTTTAATGGAGCAAATGACAGTTGGTTTGATTTAGAGTGATTATCTACTCAGTAGGATGCAACAGCAAACTGCCTGTTGGAGATCAAACGGACAGCGCAGAGAGCTGATTAGCATGTGGTTGAGGCTGAGACAGAGGCCGAGACGCTTGGGGAGACAGAGCAAATGAGAGTCCGGTCACGGGAAGAAAAACGTCACACTCAACTCAATAAACCTCACCGCATTCCCTCACCTCCTCCACGCCATCGGCCTGTGTGTGTGTGTGTGTGAGCATGTCTATCCACCCATATATCTTGAATCATGTGACTTAACACAAGCAGTCATGCACACAGTGTGAAAAGCCCGGCTATATATAGTAGGACAGTGTTGGGTTTCCCAGCAAAGCTTTGTAGGAGTCCCTTCATCTTTGTTCTTTTAGAAAGTGCCAGTCATTGACTTCTTGTAATGCAGTCGGTCCACCGTGGTTTAGGTCGGGCTTCCTGTGCAGCCTGAAAGCTAAAACTGAGGATGTGTGACAGTGGCGGTAGATGCCAAATAATGTCTTAGAGCACAACAATCATTCAAAAGTATTTTGTACCACTGATCAACAAGCAGGTTTGATACACTTTCGTTATCTTTGTAATACAAATGTTATTGTTTTATATCTGGATCTGATTTGAAGAATAATCACAATGTGGTTAATATATAGATAATGGAAGGAAAAAAAATAATGCTTTAAAAAAAATCACTGTTGAAAAGCAAAATCTTAAAAGTGTGGCATGCAATTGTAATCACCCCCTCTGACGCAATGCCTAGTAGAGCCTCATCAGCTGCAGTTATATATCAATTTCTTAGGCGCATGTTTTTATCATTTCAGCCCACTCTCATTTCAATCTGAAAAACTCACACAGAGAGAAAA